>NW_026775572.1:1800000-2070000 GCF_030987335.1 Cornus florida | reverse complement strand
TCATTTGTCCATTTTCTCTTCTTCACTCTTCTTTTATTGCTGTCTAGAAATATCAACAGGCTACTTTGTGAAGATATAAAAGCTCAATGCCTTTGAACCTTGTCTATTTTAACCAATTTGCCTCTGAAAACCATTACACGTCACTTCTTTTTTACAAATCCAATCCACAGACCATCAGTAATCTAACCAAATAAGTAATTTTAGAAGGCATTTAAATATCAGGATGCTGTCCTGCATCACTTCCTCTTAAGATTTTTATGAAAATATCATTCATGCCTAACTTGTTACAAGTTCTATGAAATTGACTTTTACCTAAGACATTACTTATTTTGTTATTTTATTTTTTCTTTTTTCTTTTAATCATCTTGAGCTACTATCTTTGTTAAAGTTTCTGTATTGAAGTTACTTTTACCTGAAAATGTTTTACAATATAAGCAACCTTGGTTGGCTATTTATACAGTTGTTTATCTTGGTACATTTTATCAGAGTATCTAGAGGAGTCCCTTTTCATGCAGAGATACTTCACTCCCGTTTCACTAGTTCTATATCCCATGGCTCTTATTTGCACCAAAACTCCACCCATCTGTTTGATGATCCAAAAACTGCAATGTGGCTGGAATTAAGTATTAGCAACAATGTTATGTGGCCACACCTTAAGGAGAGGTAGCTAGAAGAAAATGGCCGTGTGGCAGGCCTCTAAATGGCGACATTAACATCTAAAGGAGTTGGTTAAATATGCTTGTAAAACATTTAGCAGAAATAGCTAGAGACTTCGTTACCCCAAAAAGGAACTAGATAGAGATTTGGAGGAAATTTTCCTTCAAGTACTAGCCACTCTTCTACAAGGAAATAAACACAATGATTGCACGTAGCTGAAGCGATGCCTTTGCCTCCCCATCCCTCTTTTGGGGGTTGTAGGAATCAGTGTGCAATTTGTTTTCTCTCAATATTTGTTTTATTTTACACTTTGTTGCTATAGACAGTGGGGTTTGAAGTTTGGGGTACTGGTTCACAGCTGATATCAAGTGATTGCCTCTATTGAATGAAATTCCTGATCTCGTCCCTTGTTCCAACCAAGTAATGGCCCTAAAATCGACCATGTATAAGTGGCCAAAATTATTGCAACCCGCATGTTGACACCTAATTTGACAATATATGCTTGGTTTGGCCTTATTTGACTCTTATAAAACTATAACTTTGAGGTTGATTTATGCACACTTCCTGTGTGTGATCATTTAACAACTAACATTTGATGTCACATTAGTAAATAAACTATCCTTAAGTAGTCTTTCCATCTCTTCATCCATTATAATTTTTCTACCAATAGATGATGATGCTATCTGTTGATAGAACTTTGCAAGAGTGAGGATAAGTAAGAGAAAAGCACAAGGTTTTCTCTGAATATTGAATGTAATAATAAGACTGTAATTTTTTAGTATAGATCGACCAGAAGGAAAAAGATACCAGGCCTTGTCATAAAATTGTAGAAAGAACATAGAAATCCCTGTTGACTATCCATGATTATCTTTATGAATGCCAACGTAAGTTGGACAAATGCTTACAAAGACCATAAATTGTTGGAACCTCTTCTTTTAAAGTCCTCAGATCCTAAATTTCAAATTCCTATAATTATATAAATATATAGTTTAAAATCACTAAATTATTGCCTAATGTTATGTTTATCAAATAGGAATTATTTGCCAATCCACAACAATAATTTCAAAATTGGTTACTTATAAAAAGAACTACCAATAATTCGGGAGTTTTTCATGATACTTATGATATCTGCAATTATTATATAGTTCTTGAATTAAAAAATAATATATGGTTTGTTTGTAAACAATAGATAGGATCCTATATATGTAGATGAAGGATATTTTTTGATGTTGTGGAGAATTTCATTACTATACTCCCGTATACTGAATCAGCTTGAAAACACTGTGAGAGTTGTTGAATCTATCAATACTAGACCATTCTTTCCTTTACTGCAACCATCTAACCATTTAGTATTTTTTTTTTTCTTTTCCAGTGTGACAATGGATGGTATGGAACAGATTGCAGTATTCCATCTGTTTTATCGTCCATAAGAGAGTGGCCTGGATGGCTTCGACCAGCTCAGATTAATGTTCCTGATAATGCACAACTCACTGGGAACCTTTTCAATCTCAATGCTGTGGTGGAAAAGAAAAGGCCCCTTATATATGTTTATGATTTGCCCCCCGAGTACAACAGTCTTCTTCTTGAGGTCAGAATGCACACTGATAGTGATTCATGATACATTCCAAGGGTGAGTTTTTTGGGTTTTTTCATCACTTTATTGGGTATTGCAGGGACGACATTTCAAGTTGGAGTGTGTAAACAGAATCTATGATGATAAGAATGCTACATTGTGGACAGATCAGCTGTATGGTTCACAGGTATCACTTCAACCAAGATCAATACCAATTTAAATAGTAATATAAAAATTAGCTAATAATTTATGTAATCTTGTGATGCCCCTTACTCACAGATGGCACTCTACGAAAGTCTCCTAGCTAGCCCTTATCGAACATTAGATGGTCAGGAAGCAGACTTTTTCTTCGTTCCAGTTCTTGATGCCTGCATTATAACTCGAGCGGATGATGCACCCCACTTGAGCATGGCGGTATGGAAGTGCACTTGAGCAATGGTTTCTTATACCATTTTAAATACGATGCTTTCAGAGATATCATATTATTACATTTCCATATCCTTGTAATTTGTATTCTGCAAATGAATCACCCATAAAATGTCATGTCATCAAAAATGAAGCTGTAGTCTTGTCTTACCAACTACAGTTATCTTCCTTCTTAAACCTCTAATAGCACTACTCGACTCAACTAATCTTTGCTTAAACTCGATAGGACCATCACTTGGGATCGGCTGCATGGTTCCTTCTTCTGCCATTCTGTTTTATATATCACCACCTCAACCAGCATTTCTTTTGGCCTTCCACAGTCATATAAACTTGAGTTAGTTCACTCCTCCTTACTAGGTCATTTAGTTAGTCTTTGCTTCACATGACTAAACCATCACAAAAACCAGTGCCTTATTTTGTCTTCAGTTGGCAATTGGTATATTTAATTTCTCAAAAACAACATTATTGTATTATTTTATCTTTTATTATAGGGTAAATTATCTCAACCTCCCCTTAGGTTTGTCCTAATTACTCTCGGATTAAACTAGTGAAAAAAGTGTGATCAACCTCCCTTGAGGTTTGTTTGAAATAACTCTGACCTCTTCTGCTGTCAGTTGACCGCTAACCCAGTTTAAAATTAAATGAAATACTAAATGCCCTTACGTGCAGCAAAATGAAAATAATTGACCTTATTAACCATATGAAAACCACTTAAACTATTATATTTTGGACAAAAAAACACCTCGCCATTTCAAGACACAAATCACTTATTACTATAAATACATATAATAGGTCATATATATATCCTCCACCAGGAGGTCATGCTCATGCCACCTCCACCACCGCCAACCCCTATTCTTGCCACCTCCGCCAACCCCTATTCTTGCCACCTCCGCCACCTAAATCTCTCTTATGACTGCTCCCCCCCCCCCCCCCCCCCTTCTCTCACTCACCACCACAACGAGCTCTCTCTCTCATACACACATTTGCACACACATCGCCACTTCTGCTTCTCTCTCTCTCGGAGTACATCCTTGCCCCCATAATTGTGACCCCACCTTTCCATTGCCAACAACCCACCTAGAAGGCATAGAGCCATGTATGGGCGGCCTCCCCCATTGAATTTTTTTTCTATTATATTCCTAAAATTCTGTCAAAATTCTAATAATGCCCCCACTAAAATTTAACAAAACCACTTATACATACTTGTCCCAAAATACCCCTCAATCGTTACCTCTATATCTCTCTCTTTAAACTTCACAATATGCTCGGCTTTCTGAATATGGGTTGACCAGAAATTTTCCCAGGCTGTCTTTAGTTATCATCTTGGTCTACCAAAAAAATCTAAGTTTGATAATATTAAATTTCTTAGTTCCTAATTTCTACTTTTCTTTTTAAATTAGAAATTTTATGAGTATACTATTAACATGATTTCTGCTAGAATTTCTTTAATTTGAATAGTTTTTAATATGTTAACTTGATAATAAAATTGGAGTATTTGGTAAAAAAATAATCGAAATGGAAGTATGAGTAATTAAATGAACGTATCTATTAAGTTAAAGTTTTTTTAAAAAAATTCCCTTATTTTTGTTCAAAACAACCCCCTCTCAAATCATTTTCTATCTCCGTCACTACCAAATAGCCCGCCTCTTATTAGATTGTCGTTGTTGCACCCGCATCCCCCATAGCCTCCTCTGTTGATCTACCCCAACTACTAAAAATAGTGATGAGTTCTGGAAGCTTTCCCCAGTAAAAATGGTGGCAGCGATAAACAGTTATTGAGGAATTGCAATTCAAATGCTGAACTAAATAAAGGGTTCCCTTTTTATAGTTCTCTAATCTTCTCTCTCTCTCTCTCTCTCTCTCTCTCTCTTACACGCTCACTTAGTTTATCTTCTTAATTTGTTATCATAATTTATAATCTGATATTATTCTTTCACTCCAAAATAAAATTCAAATTTCCATCAGTTGTCCGGTTTCTTAAATTTTTTGCATTGAATGTAATGGTTCTTTATATTGGGGACCTTGAAAACCCTAAAAATGGCGAGTGAAATGGTGGTGGGTTTCAGACCTTGAAAACACTAACAATGATTAGGGCTATTGTAGTGGTGCTCCAAAGGAGAAGGATGTGGTGGGGGGCTGTGACTGTTGTGGTGGTTGTGGCCATGGCTCTCGCGGTCATGATGGCAGTGGTTGTGGCAATCATGGCGGTGGTGTTGGAGATTGAGGCTGTGGTGGTGGTGGTGGTGGTGGTTGTGAATGTTAGGAAGAGGCGAGAGAGAGAAACAAGGAGGGAGGAGAAAGATGGAATAGAAAGAGTTTTTAGGGTAAAATTGGTCATTTCATTCTTGGGTTCGCTTACATCAGCAGAATGTCTTATACTTTGTATTAAATTTGGGGGTAATTTAGTAAATTTACGGCTAGCGTCAATCATCCTATTGTTTTTAACTCTGATAGGGGGTGCCAGAGTTATTTTTTAGACAGTTTAATCCAAGAGTAATGTGGACAAACCTCAGGGGAATTGGAGTAATTTGCCCTTTTTTGTATTGCCACTCATCCATAGCAACATTCTTATTTTGGCCAGCCTTATTATTTGAACAACTTTTGAATGTTTGTGCATCTGATCAACATGCCCATATTATATGATCCACTTGAGTTACGCCTTGGTTTTGTCTTGTCATATATTTATTTACATTTTTACACATATTTGATTTTTTTTTTTCTCTATTGTTGTCAATTTCATTCTTCTTCTTCTTTTAGTTGACTCTGTAAATGTTCAATTCATGCTTCTCCACTTTCAGTACATTCAACTTAAACTCTATTTGTTTGCGTTGTGGGATTCATGTGTTTCATTGTAATGTGTGTACCACTAATTTTCAGAAACACAGGGGCTTAAGGAGTTCTCTTACCCTGGAATTCTATAAGATGGCATATGATCACATTGTTGAGCAATATATGTACTGGAACCGCTCATCAGGAAGAGACCATATTTGGGTATGGATGAAAACCTTTACATATTGTTTGTGTGGAAAGAATTACTGATAGATAATGCTTATCTTTTATTTATGGTATGGACGTTTAATAATTATTTGCTAAGGATGTTGCCTTTATATCTCAAGGCAGTCCTTTTCATGGGATGAAGGTGCTTGCTATGCCCCCAAGGAGATATGGAACAGCATGATGTTGGTTCACTGGGGTAATACAAATTCAAAGCATAACCACTCAACAACAGCATATTGGGCTGACAACTGGGATAGGATTCCTTCTGACAGAAGAGGGAATCATCCATGCTTTGACCCAGATAAAGATCTTGTGCTTCCAGCATGGAAAGTTCCTGATGTAGATGCCTTAAGCTTAAAACTTTGGGCTACGTATGTGTCTCTTCGAAGCAAACATTGTTTGACTGAAGTTTTTGCCCTAGTTTTTTGGCTTTTGGGTGCATAGCAGACCCCTTTTTAATGTACGCTACCAACAATAGGATTTGTTGATTATTACGTGTGCAGGCCTCGTGAGAAGCGGAAGATACTATTTTACTTCAATGGAAATCTAGGCCCAGCTTTTGAAAATGGAAGACCAGAAGCCACGTAAGTAAAATGAAGTGCTATTTGGAAAACTCTTAAGATTGGACCATCATGTTGAAATTCACGGGACTGTTCATATTGGAGTAGTCATGATATTCGACATATTTTCCCCCATCTGTTTTCTCTCTTCTTGTCAAAAGGTGTTATTTTGAGATATATTCTGAAGTTTTAATTCTGTTTAACAAACATTTTCTGAATCAGTTTCATTTTTTGTTGTTCATATACCAGTTTCCAAGTAACCTTAAAATATACATATTGTACATGGGAAGCTTTTAAGATATATTATTGGTTAGATCTGTTGTATTATTCAGGTATAGTATGGGTATCAGGCAGAAAGTGGCAGACGAGTTTGCATCTAGTCCAAACAAGGAAGGGAAGCTTGGGAAACAGCATGCAGAAGATGTGATTGTGACTCCTCTACGTTCTGATAATTATCACCAGGATTTGGCCACTTCTATCTTCTGTGGAGTTATGCCCGGAGATGGGTGGAGTGGTCGAATGGAAGATAGTATTTTGCAAGGCTGCATTCCTGTGGTTATTCAGGTTATTAGATTCTCTTTTTGGTTTCTCTTCTAAATTCAAGCTCGAGTAATACAATGTTTCTTATTAAGCCCATCATTGATTTTAAGCTTCTTGCCAGTTTATGGCTTGCTGAGGGCATGTTACAACTAACTACTGATGAAATTTGGTTAAAACTGATTTTGGGGCCTTCTGCCATTTTAGAGATGAAGGATATCATTTTTTGTAATTGCCTGGACTGCCGACAAGCCATGTGCACCATCAAGTTTTTGTTATTTGAGAGGAAAATTTCAGATGAATGCATCCACACTGTGATGTTCTAATTAGTACAACCCACATTTATATTTCTACAATTTGGTTTCCATGTTCAGGATGGGATCTTTCTGCCATATGAGAATGTGCTCAACTATGAAAGCTTTGCTGTTCGTATACGTGAAGATGAAATTTCGAACATGATAAGAATTCTGAGGGTAATTTCTACTATCTTCCTCTTAATGCAATTGGGATTAGACATCTTTTATTGGAAGTTGGAAGGAGTTGAATGACTGATGTGTTTGGCTTCCTGAAGGGATTCAATGAGACGGAAATTGAATTAAGGTTGGCAAATGTACACAAGATCTGGCAGCGGTTTTTATATCGCGATTCTATATTACTTGAGGCTGAGAGGCAAAAAAGTGCATTTGGCCGGGTAGAGGATTGGGCTGTAAAGTTCTTGCAATTAAGTGATGATGATGTCTTTGCCACATTTATACAGGTGTTATACTCTCTCCTGTGCCTAAAAAGCTGCTGCAATTTCTTATTATTCCAACTGGAACTGCATTGCATGCTGTTAAATTTTTGTCACATCACATGACTGAAGTTTGGCAAAGCTAAGATGAAGGAATGCCAGGGTGTATTTTTATGATCTAATAATGGGCTACCTGAAATGCCTGCAAGACTTGTTCTTTATGGAGCATAAGCACTGGGTTATCCCTAGGAATTAAGGAAAAATGATTATAATAACAACAAACAAAGCCTTTTTCCAACTACTTGGAGTTGGCTACATGAATCATATCCTTCTTTTCCGCTCTGTGCAAGGCCATAGCCTCAATCAAACCACATCTTATCATATTCTTCCTTAGAATCTCTACCCACGTCAACTTTAGTCTTGCTCTTCCACTAGCATTACCCTGTGTGTGGATCATGTCACTCTTAAAGGTCTCATGTGCACGTGTCCAAACCATCTTAACCGATTAATTATCATTTTATTTTCAATTGGCGATACTTTAACCATCTCAAGATTGTGTTCATTTCTAATTTTTATCCTTTCTTGTTTTGCTGCACATCCATCTCAACATTTGCATGTCCGCCACACTCACTTTATACATTTGTTCCCTATCTGCCCAACATTCTGTCCTTAAGAGTAAAACTGGTCTAATAATTGTTCTATAGAACTTCCCTTTCAATCTTAACGAGATCGTTCATCACAAAATGTACTACATGCACTTCTCCATTTATCCCATCCTGCCTTGATTGTATGATTAACATCATCTCCAATTTCTCCTTCATTATGGATAATTAAGCCTAAATAACGAAGATGTTCACTCTTTTTTTGGTACCTTTTGATCCTCAATCTTCACTACATTCTGGTTTGTATCTTTAGATTTACTAAAGTTACGCTCCATATTTTTGTTTTTTATTTCCACTTATCCCAAAACCTTCTAATTTTAGACTCCCCTCGAGACCTTCAATTTGACATTGACTCCTTCTCTAATCTTATTAAAACAATATAATATAACCATTATAATAGAAAAAACATAAATTTGTCTGTGGGTGCAGTGAATCGGGCTGTAGTTTTTTGCGTTTGGGTGAATAATAAGGGTATACACTTGGTTGCATCTGGTGCAAAGTACCAGGTTAATTTGTTGTTCTATTGGAACAATAAATTGACCTCAACATTTTTTATTTTCTTTCGGCTTATGTCATAGTGGATGTCTGGAGGGTCGAAAATCAGTCAATCATTTCTGATTTCATCATCTTTTAATTTTTTCTGTCAGTTGTTGGGTTGGGCTCGGGTTTTGCATTGTTATTCATTTATTTGAGCAAATATATTATGTGAAATTTCCATTTCCTTTGCAATTCTCCCTTCTTGATACAGGTAAAGGAGCAGTTTCATGTTGATTTGCTATTCCCCAAAAATGTATGAAATTTTAGAATTTGGTCACCAAAGCCTCTATTTTTACCTTAAGAAGAAGTAGAAATAACTAAAACCGTGGTAAGCCCAAAGATCATGAAAGAACAAAGTTATTAGAAATTACACTTTTTAAGTAGCAGTAAATGTACAATTTATATACATTACATGGTCTGCTACGAAGTTGGTGATGCCACCCTATTTACAGAATCTGGATATTGAGAAGTTTTAAATTTGTCGCCCATCATTTGCTCCTTCTTTCTGGTTTTTTTTTTTTTTTTTGGGGCATATTAACAGTCTAGTATTGTTGGGTGCAATTTATGCCAGTATTGCAACATATCATTTTGTTACACAGTCCGTGTATAGTTCTAAACTTATCTCTTTAGGCGATGCCTGTGAAGATACATTGAGACATTGCCTGGTGCAAGATAACTCGTTTTATTAAATGCTTTTGCTGTTTTTGTAATATGATTGATCCTATTATCTAACCTTGGACCATATGGAAATGGATTGAGCAATGCAAATACTGTTCTCTCATTGGATGTTATTTGCGTACATTAAACTATAGTATCACAGTGTCATATGATGGCCAATATGTAATGGAAAATAATGGAAAAAGACAATTAATGCGACCAACCCTATTCATGTGGTGTGAAGCAAGGATAATGGTGGCCATTAAGTTTTTTGGTATTATGTGACTGATTAATCAAAGAAAGGAAGACTTTTTGTGCAACGAGCAACGAACAATAACAAGCACACTTTATCGGTCTCATCTACCTGAAATCCTTTTGCTTCCTCAATTGTGCAGAGATGTTAAAGATGGCAATTATCTGCTATGTGAAACAATGAATTTGTTTCATCTGGTATTCTCTTGAAAACTGTCCATCGGCATACCATGTCTGAGATTTGTGATAGACACAGAAAACCTGCGTGCATTCCTTCTTGTTTTAGTTATAGTGATTGATATTTCTAGTCTTAGCTGATGAATTTGGATTGTGTTTTTCTTGACAAGGTGTTACACTACAAGTTACATAATGACCCTTGGAGGAGGCAACTTGCTCATCTGAAAAAGGAGTTTGGGTTACCGCGAGGATGCTTGATAAGAACCGACTGAGACTGAAGCATGGAATATAATAGGGAACAAGTTCCCTGAGATTGTAATAATTTGGAGGTTCTTGAGGTAGAAAGAAGCATACACCTTGAAGCTTGAGCACGAGCTGCGTTTGTCATTTGCAGGAGACCTAGATTGAAACACTTGTTGCACAGTTGGACTGAGTGCATCATCAGCAACCAGCCACACTGAAAGTCACAGTTCCTATTGATATATAATTCCGTTGCCAATTTTCCTGCAGAGGCCAAAAAAAGATGCGAGCATGTATTTTTTTCTTTTAGAAAATTAGTACAAATGTAAGATCAAATTTGTTGCTCTTAGTAGATTGTGTATTCTTGGAAAGAACTTATCCGGGAAAAAAAAAAAACCGAGACAGCAATTTTTTCATTAATTTATTGTTAATATGGTACATCTCCCATATAGATGTTTACATTGTTACAATATATCTATACACACACACATATATATATATATATGCTGATGCTGATGTATTTACAAGTTACTTTTTAGAGATCTTCAATATAAGATTTATCCACAAGTTGCATAGTTTTGTGGTGATGGTTTGCCATGCTTTATTGTTTTAGTGGACACTGGACGAATTGAAGATGACAGACCAATCTATTTTTATTTTATTTTTCTATTTTTTTGCAAAAAGGTCATATATGTATAATACAAGTCTAAGATCTTATATATAATTTTAATAAGCTCAAGGACTTGTTTGAAATATATGCCCTTGAATTGGAAGAATTTATTCAAAGTAACATTTTGTTATTGATAGATTCCTAAAAAATTAAAAATTCTATATTTAATTACTAGTAAAATCCTCAACTTTGTCGGCTACGTGATCATTCTATACATAGAATTATAGAATTATTTTATACGGAGTAATATATTTTTAATTTTTATAAAATTATATAATTTTATAAATATATAAAAATAATTCTTTTATCAATAAACTCTAAAATTTCTATATCAACTATTAATAAAATCTTAAATATTATTAAAATTTTATATTAAAAATTATTTTTATATTTAATTTTTTAATAATGTTATTTATTTCATATAACACCTAAAAACAGTTTTTTAAGAAATTTTGATCATTTCTAATTACTGGTAGAATTATACAGGTCACCAACAATTAAATCTCTGGTCCTTTTCTGTATTGCATCCCTAAAGTTCTCTGTCTTTTCTCTCTCTCTCTCTCTCTCTCTCTCCATTGTTCTGGTCGGAGCAGCAAAGTCACTATGAACCTCTCGTCTCTCAAACTCGACTCCAACCCTATCACGGCACCACAGAGGAGTTTCAGTGGCGGAAACCACAGGAGCTGTGGAATCGGTGGTGGTAGTGGGTCATACCTTCCCTTTCACCAACGAAAGGTCATCGTGTGCTCTGTCAAGTCCGTTTCTTCTTCTTCGTCGTCGTCGTCCGCCGTAGCCGACCAGGCGAGCGCGGGACTGACTCGAATCGGGACGCTGAGTCAGGTCTCAGGCGTTTTGGGTTCTCAGTGGGGCGACGAAGGCAAAGGAAAGCTTGTCGATATCTTGGCCAAGCATTTCGACATCGTCGCACGCTGTCAGGTATGCGGTTCTCTGCTTCATTTTTATGGGTTACTTAGGGCTTATAGATATATTTGATAAATCCTAGGGTTTATATATATACATATAAATCTTAGGGATTGTATATATTGATACATACATGCATACAAATACAGTGTGAAACACATATTGCATTAGAGCTATAGTGTCTTTCTCATGGTCTTGTAAAGTGGGTATTTGATTGAAATTAATTCTTTTCGATTCTGATTTACGGATGATATGGATTGCATTTACCATTGTTGGATATTTATTCTCCATGTATAACAAAATTAAGGAAGAGAATTGAAATTGAAATTATTTGAGTTGGACATGAGTCTGTTAAACTGTATATCACGGTTTGGTTTAGTGAATCATTAGTTTGGTTTGAATTCCCTCTTGAACTCAATTTTGACTCAATTTCTCCACGTAATCAGGTTTTTCCTTTAATAAATTAAAGTTGATTTGTAAGCCAACACTGACTCATGATGGGGGGATAAATCAACATCGATTTTGATATGACATGATCATATGTTATAAGAATGTGGAAATAATTCCTGTAAAGAAACTGAAACATTTGCAATAAGAAAGCTGGTAAGTTTCTTGACATTCAATTGTTAGTGTAATCTGAAAGCTCAGACTGTCAAGCATTAGGTCTCAGTTTGAGTATGAGAAAACAGCCACTTTGTCATAAACTAATGCCAAAGGTTATTCTGTCTCCTGTCTTCGTCTTAGTACAGGGGTGGAGCTAGGGGTGGACCAGCAGGGGCCATGCCCCCCAAACTTTCTTAAAAATTCCATTATACCCCTAAATATTAATTACTTTGTAGGTATTGCCCCTAAAATTCATTAAAAATTTCAATTGGCCCCCCAATTTTTTTCAAAACACAAAACACTAGTATATTGACCCAAAATAGAGAATTTGAAAATAATTTTAGTCTGTGTCTCCTTGAAATTTAGTAAATTTACAACTTTGACTCGTTTAACTATATTTTTAAACTTTTCTAACTTTAATTACATAGTTCGAACTCACCCCCCCCCCCCCCAAAAAAAAAAAAAAATTTCTTAGGTAGGTGGGGCATGCATTGATAATGCAAAAGTAAGACGCAAATTGTAATTTTTCCTATTTTTCTTTTTTATCTTTTAAGACATTTGTTACATGTAAAGATCTATATTACCTTTTTCATGGTTTATTTTATTCCAAAATTCTAAATTCTGAACATAGTTAGGTTTCATTCCCTATTTATTTTGAATTTGGTGGTTTTGTGTGCTTGCAGACACTTGTGTGTTGATGAAAGACATATCTATTGTTATAGTTAAAAATACATATTTGTTTGCATTAAAAAAATGTATCTTTGTTTAATTATATTTTTTCCATGTACACTTACTTGAAATGTTGAATTGGCGGAGGCATGACATTGTATGCGAGAATGTATTATTCTAGTGTATTCTAATCTGTTTCTTTTTTGGGTTTGTGTAGTTGGAGGTATTATATAAATAAAACAATGAAGAAATAAAAGTAGCATGTGCATTGTTGATAGGAATTAGCATAGGATCTTACTTGTACTCTTTAAAAACATAGAAAAATATTTGCCAACTGACTTATAAACATATCAGGTTATATACTGTGGGACTGTTCATGATGCACCAAAACTTTGCAAGCTGGGTACATCATCCGGTGAAAATTTTGAAACTAGTTTAGCGTCATTTTGTTCCCCCACCTCCCCCTCCAAAAAAAAAAACGCACACGCACACCAAGCCACATAGCTGGTGAAAGATACTCTTTTTTTTGGGTTGTACTAAACATGCTTTACATGATCCTGATGACAAAATTTTTATTTGCTGGGAGTTGCAATATTTTCTGTCCGAAATCTTCAATATTCTTACCGACAGGGTGGAGCTAATGCTGGGCACACTATTTACAATTCAGAGGGCAAGAAGTTTGCCTTGCACCTTGTTCCATCAGGCATTCTCAATGAGGAAACCCTTTGTGTTATTGGTAACGGAGTTGTGGTGCATTTACCGGGTCTATTTAAAGAAATCGATGGCCTTGAAGCTAATGGGGTCTCCTGCAAAGGAAGGATATTGGTATCTGACCGTGCTCACTTGTTATTCGATTTCCATCAAATAGTAGATGGGCTTAGAGAAGCAGAGCTTGCTAATTCCTTTATTGGTACTACCAAGAGAGGTATTGGACCTTGTTATTCGAGCAAGGTCATCCGGAACGGCATTAGAATATGTGATCTGAGACATATGGACACTTTTCCTCAGAAGCTTGATCTTTTATTGTCAGATGCAGCTTCAAGATTCAAAGGGTTTAAGTATAGCCCAGATATGCTCAAGGAAGAAGTTGAAAAATACAAGAGATTTGCTGAAAGGTTGGAACCTTTCATTGCCGATACTGTGCATGTCATGAATGAATCTATTGCAAAGAAGAAGAAAATTTTAGTGGAAGGTGGCCAGGCAACCATGTTGGATATTGACTTTGGAACTTACCCTTTTGTAACTTCCTCTAGCCCATCAGCTGGGGGAATCTGTACTGGTCTTGGCATTGCCCCTAGAGTTATTGGTGATCTTATTGGAGTGGTATGTGGATACTTTTCCATTTCTTTCTTTCTTTCTTCTTCAGAGTTTTTCTTCTTCAGAGTTGGGGAGGCGAGATGGGTTCTTTACCTTTTTCATAGTAGTTGTAGAGACAAACATTTGCTAGGATGGGCAATATAACATTATATTAAGAATAACATTCTTTGTATAATGTGGTTTCTTTCTGATTGTCTTAGTTAGTCAGTACCCTTTCACTTTTATGGAAAAGGAACTCAAGTTCCTGGGAGTGTTTGAACATTACGAAAATGCAATGATAAAAAGCATTCAATTTTCGTGCTTGACACAACTACCTGCCAGTTTTGGTTCCTAACAGACTTTCTTAATGCAGGTTAAAGCATATACTACAAGAGTTGGTTCAGGTCCTTTCCCAACCGAAATCTTGGGTAAAGGTGGTGACCTCCTTAGGTTTGCTGGGCAGGAGTTTGGCACAACTACTGGCCGTCCTCGTCGTTGCGGCTGGCTTGATGTGGTCGCTCTAAAACACTGCTGTTTGATTAATGGGTTTTCTTCTCTAAATCTCACCAAACTTGATGTTTTGTCGGATCTTCCTGAAATTCAGTTAGGTGTTTCTTACAAACAGCTCGACAATACACCAATCAGATCATTCCCTGCGGATCTTCGTGTACTTGAGCAATTGAAGGCAAGTAGTTTTTTCTTCTTAAACATTCATTTGGATGGTTTTTTATGACTTATTCGCAAGCTTCCACTAGCTGTTTCTTTGGATACATGATGGAATTCAATTTTTTTCTGCTATCCCGCTGATTAGAATATTGAACTAAAAAGGCCACCTAGGGCATGCCAGTTGATCTCCTTGTTTTCTGTGCATTTGGAACTCCTAAAACCATTGTTAAGGATACAAACAATACGATGAAATGAATTCATGCATATGCTGGCATCAACCGTAATAAAAGAAAAATGAAATTGTGTTGTTCCCTTGACACCTTCTGAATTTATTTTTATGTTACTTATGTTTAGGTGGAATATGAAGTTTTGCCCGGTTGGCAGTGCGATATTTCTAAGATCAGAAACTACTCCGACCTTCCAAAGGCTGCGCGTCAATATGTTGAAAGGATAGAAGAACTTGTTGGTGTGCCAATCCATTACATTGGTATTGGGCCCGGACGTGATGCCCTTATATACAAATGATTTCTTGATTTTTCCCTTTGGTTGCAGGAGGGGTTCTCTTGTCTCAGTGGCAGGACAAAGCTTATTTTAATTCCAAAAGGAGTTTAATTTTTGGATAAACAAGTTATCAATTAGTTGACATAAATGCCACCTTCATCTGTGGAGGCAACTTTTTATTTAGGAATTCTAATTTCTATGTATTGTATTGTATTAGGCTACACATGGAGAATTCTTGTTTGGTGTCCTAATTTGTTGCATTTCTTCTTGGAAAAGGAGGTTTTGGTAGTAGCAATTACTGGAGTTTTAAATAATGATGATATCACCTTTTGTACCTTTAATTGCTCCAACTCATTTGGTTCTACCGACTTTGACATATCCCCATGAAATGCGGTGGGCATGGGAAGCTTTAATCTATTTTCATGGTTAATTAGTTGTTTATTGAGTATTTCAATTCTTCGATTTTGCATCACTAGCCTTTGATAGCTTGAAGGAACTCATTTTCAAGTCTGATTGACGGGGGAGAAGGTATTATTATTTCAATTTTACTGTCTTTGCTTTAGATTGTTTATTAGTAGTAGTAGTAGTAGTATGACCGAAATTGGTTTTCATTTATTTGTTTCTTCTTATTTTATTTTATTTTCTTATTTCTTTCCTTTCTAAAATTATATTTGTTAGGTTTGGAACCACTGAATAAGTGTCATAAATTTGGGATGCGATTCGCTGCCAAAATGGAACGGTAGCACCTCCGACATGCGTGATTGTGCTATAGTGAGAATTAGGAGTGCACATGTAAAGACCAATAATAAAACTATGTTGTTTAGGCTCCGTTTGTCAACATGGTACTATTTGATTGATTGGTTAATAATGTTAACATAAGCTACAATCACATTTACAAAAATGTATTAATAAAACTTCCAATATCTTAGTTCTCATTTACAAAAATAAATTTATTAAATCTATTTTGTTTCTTGTTGAGATATTACGTTATTTTAGAAACTATAATTGCACCACTTGGGTGGGTAAAAAGGAAAATTCATCTAAAAGTAACATCAATTAGGTTGACCACTTGGGTGGGTAAAAAGGAAAATTCATCTAAAAGTAACATCAATTAGGTTGAATAAAGCTTGATTTAGGTTAAAAATAGTTAATGCCTTAATGGGACTAAATTTTTTTGGTAAACCTAATCTACAAATCCCAATCGATCCAAATCGTTTTTTAATGGTTTGAATTGATTTCGTGGTCAGTTCTAATAAAATTAGAACTGTTAGGATCATTTTGATTTTTCTCATGGCACCAAACCGAATCATATAAATTCACAGAGAGAGACTAGAAAGATCATCACTCTTATTGCTTCCTTGATTGTTTTATTGCTTCTCTCTATCACATGATAAGTTCGCAACGAGTTGAGCCAAGCAAAGCATGTGAGTTGTGGCCGTCCAAGCTCGAGCTCGGCAATCAAAACTGAGTTTCGAACTCGAGTTTCTTGTGGAGCAGATATGAGTCTCCAAGTTCAACTTAAATATTACTTCTTCAGCTCAGTTCGTCCAAGCCATTTTCGAGCTTGAGTTCAAACGCAAGCCTAAAATTGATGAGAAAAAAATGCTTGTACGCACCAATAAATGAAAAAATTGCAGTGACTTGACAGCTTCTTTTACTTTCATCAAAAGTTCTAGCATAATGGTATTTTCTCATCTTCCAAAGTAAAAAGTGGATGATTCAAATGGATTTCTTGTCAAGGTAAAATAATTGACAACAAAAAAAAAAAATGTTTTCCTCACTAACACTTGTTTTATGAATGTATTCGTGAACCTAACAAGTCGGAGTCGTTGATTTCTAATTCGAAATGAGCTAACCCCACTCGGATGGAGGCATCATATTCTCAAACTGATTGCATGACTTCTACGGTTACCTTTCAAAATGGTCCCTTTCCGACTCATCACCCCTATTGTCAACATAAATGTTCATTGGCTGTCTTACATTTTCTTTTTCAAACTTTGGAAACATCAAGTATCTGACCCTTCCTTTTCAAAATACATACCAGACTCTTCTAGAATCAAAAGTACAACTGCACAAAATAAAAAGCACCACAGCTTCAAGTTTATTGTACAATGTAGACACAACTACTAGTCAAATCTATAACATTATTTTCTAGACAAAAGGAATGCACAAAATGAAATTCTATGTTGCTTTCAGCCAAGACTTGACTGGATTCTTTAAAGCTATAATTTTCATACCAGACCAGGAGTTGTTTTTCTAGCTAGAATCTGCAATCTCTTCAAACCAGAGGCAGCCTTCTCAACTCCATAAATCTGTTTTTACTTAAATTCGGACAAAGTTACTAAAATTAGAATAACCGTTTATCAATATTCAATATAATACTATTTGATTGATTGGTTAATAATGTTAACATAAGCTATAATCACATTTTCAAAAATATATTAATAAAACTTCCAATATCTTAGTTCCCATTTACAAAAATATATTAATTAAATTTATTTTGTTTCTTGTTGACATATTACGTTATTTCCTTCTACTAGATAATTTTAGAAACTAGAATTGCACCGCTTGGGTAGGTAAAAAGGAAAATTCATCTAAAAGTAACATTTATTAGGTTGAATAAAGCTTGATTTAGGTTAAACATAGTTAATGCCTTAATGGGAGTAATTTTTTTTTTTACGTAAACCTAATCTACAAATCCCAATCGATCCAAATGGTTTGAATTGATTTGGCGATCAGTTCTAATAAAATTAGAACTGTTAGGATCATTTTGATTTTACTTATCGAACCAAACCGAATCATATAAACTCACAGAGAGAGAGAAACTAGAAAGATCATCACTCTTATTGCTTCCTTGATTGTTTTATTGCTTCTCTGAGAGTGATATGAAATAAAACAATCAACTGAATTGATAGGGTTCGCAATCACATGATAAGTTCGCAACGAGTTGAAATGAGCTAACCCCACTCGGGGTAAGCATCATATTGATTGCATGACTTCACCGGATTCCTTTCAAAATGGTCCCTCCGACTCATCACCCATTCACCCCTATTGTCAACATAAATGTTCTTTAACTGTCTTACATTTTTCTTTTCAAACTTGGAAACATAAAATTTCTGACCCCTACTTTTCAAAGTACATGTCAAACTCTTCTAGAATCAAAAGTGCAACCGCACAAAATAAAAGCACCACAACTTCTAGTTTATAGTATAATGTAGACACAACTACTAGTCAATCCATAACATTATTTTCTAGACAAAAGGAATGCACAAAATGAAATTCTATGTTGCTTTCAGCCAAGAGTCGACTGGATTCTTTAAAGTTATAATTTTCATACCAGACCAGGAGTTGTTTTTCTAGCTAGAATCTGCAATCTCTTCAAACCAGAGGCAGCATTCTCAACAATCTGTTTAAATTCGGAAAAAGTTACTAAATTTAGAACCAACATTCTTCTTGCTCATAGGATAAGCTTTCCTGCTCATAGGAGGTTATGATTAATGTGAACCCCAAGGGTGGTCACACCTTCACCAGACACCCCCCAACAAGCATTCAAACGCGACCAACCCCACTCATCTGCCTCTCTAAAATATAATAAGATTATTACTACATAGTACCTACCAACCCATTCAGGGCCCAAAAAAGAAAAAACAAATTAAAAATCAACAATCTCACTCGATAATTATTATCACCATCCTTCTACTTGTGTTCAGATTGGCACATGGATTCATTTTGTTTTTTTTTTTTTTTTAAGCCATACCCCCTACTAGATTTTTATTTTTTATATCATTCCTTATTACTTCATTCCATATTAGTTTAGGTCCTTTTTGTCTCTTACCTTCTATGCAAATCAATCTTCCCTTTTTCACACGTGAATCTAAAGGTCAGCGTTGGGTATGGGCGACATGCCCATACCACCTAAGTCTACCTTCTCTTATTTTCTCAGTAATAGGTGTCACACTTCATTTCTCCCTAATCATTTAATTATTAATATTACTTTTCCTAGTTTTTCCAAGCATCCTCTTCACATCCACATTTCCGCCACATGGATGCGTTGTTCGTTTGTTTCTTTTTTAATGCGCATTCCGCTCTGTTAACAACCATCTACTCTAAAAGCTTAAGCTATTAGAGATTGTAATTTTAATATTTAAATCCTTCAACACGCTCCCTTACATGTGACCTTTTTTTTTCCAACACGTGTTTTCAATTTTTAATTATCAAGGCGACGGTGAGGGTTTTAGAGAGCGTGTGTTTTTAGAGAGTGTCTAATCCTTCAACACGCACGCTACATATAGAACTGCTGGTCTAATGATTAATCTATTCAGCACTTCTCCACTTAGTCGAACCTATTCCATTTCACTACATACATCATCGATCTTTCCATCTTTTTGTACAATTGATCCTATGTACTGAAAATAATTACTTCGAGTAATACTTTGGTCTTGAATTTTTATTGTTATATTATCATTCCCCGTAACTACTAAATTTACATGCCATGTATTCTGTTTTACTTTTACTAATTTTTAATCCTTTTGATTCTAATACACCTCTACAAATGTCATCCTTAAACAACATGCACCATGAAAGGTCATCTTGCAAGTCTTTCGACCAATCTTAGTTGAAGTTGAAATTTCAATAATAGAATAAAAGTACATTACCCTGAAAACATTCAAAACAATTAATTTATAAAGATACTACAATAAATAAATAAAATTCTAAAAAATGAAAATCATTGTGAATTAAAATCAGAACAGCTTAAAATATGAAAAAGAAAAGAAGCCTAAGTTCAAAGCCCTCTTATGGCATTTTCCTTATTTCCAAACAATTGGGGAAAATAAAAACCAATTTAATGTATTAGAAAAAAAAAAACCCCAATTACTATAATTTTTAAAAATATATATAAAAATATATAGACATATAGATAATTAGACGTAGCTGTTCTTAGTGTTCTACTTCTCATGAAAAATAAAATAAAATAAAATAAACAAAAGTCCTAGTAAAGAATCATGAAATCAGAACTAGAATAGCTTGCAAGAGATAATAACAGGTCAGTCATCAATCTGAAACAAATTCAATCACTTATAGTAAACGAATACCCTAATTTGATATGTATGTACTGTTAAAGAATGCAAATCCTAGGGAAAAAAAAAAAAACACCTTAATTAAAATTTAAAAGGACAAAAAGAAAGAACACAACCCTACCGATTAATTACCTGAACAAACCAAGGTCAAGAAATCCCAATTCTCATGTTCAAATCATTGTGTCAATTTCTTTACCATGTACATGTAGTCCCACAATTAACAACGCCAGCAATCATACAAAACCAAGAATAAACTTACAAAAAAAAAAGTAAGGTATTATACAAACTATCCAAACAATCTAGGTTTTGGATTTGTGGAATCTACCTTGGAAAGCAAAGCAAAGAGAAGATCCTGGAGAAAGCGAGGCGAAAACGAGGCAAATCTCTGCGGGTATATACAGCACACTGCCGTATGAGTTCTTGGATGGTTTCGACGAAGAGATTGAGACTTCGAATCGGCGGGACGTAGAGAGTAATAGGGACCGCCGAGAAGGCCAGGGCGAAGAACAGCTCCAGCATTTCAACAAAAGCCGCTTCAACGAATATAGAGAGAGAAAGAGCTGTTCTAGAGAGAGAGACGCCTTATTTATCTGGTAAGAAAATTTTGTATTGGACGAGTAAGGACTAGATTATGCTTCTGCGTGTCAGTGTTTGTATGTATGTATATATAGCAAGTACTCGTAGATAATAAAATTAAGGGTAAAGTACATTGACGGGGAAAGGATAAGCAGAGGAAAGTTAGCATGTTTTTGGACAATGACATCCCTTCAAGTTTGAAAAATGGACAAAGAGACCCTGAAGATGGTGAATTGACCTTATTACCCTTTCAAATAAAATTAACATTTTAATTGACTTAAATACCCTTTGATTAAACCCAAACCCGAAACCAAACCCGAACCCGAACCCGCCTGCGTATATTATACAGTTCACCAGAGGAGAGAGAAGGGAGATCAGATGGATGGTGGTTGTGGCCGCGGTGGTGGGTGTAGAGAGAGGGGGAAGAGAGGGGCGGTCATAGTTGAAGAGATAAGGTGAAGAGGAGAGAGAGGAAGAAGCATCGGCAATGACTGCGATAGTGGGGGTGGCGGCGATGACTGTGACAGTGGCGGCGAAACCCAGAAGCATCGGCGAAACCCTGAAATTGCCGGCGAGGACCAAGCTCCGATGACGATGCGGCCACGGACTGAATAGTGTGGCGAAGTTTAGAAACCGAGCAACAAGAGATCGACGAGCAAAAACAATCCGGCGAGGACCAAGCTCCGATGACGACAAGGTTCAGATAAGCACAGTCCGGCGACCGTCACCTGCAAGGCCGAGGAGGCTGAAGTGGCCATCGCTTCTGCCGTCCGTTTTGAGTCCAATTAGAGCCCTTTTCCATGCGAAGGTGAGAATTAGGGATGGTGATGTGCACAGATGAGGGGGTGATATATATGTGTGTGTGTGTGTGTGCGCGTGTGTATGAGAGAGGGGAAGAGGGTGGTGGTGGCGGCGGCACCGATCTCATCCTCAAATCTTCCCTGCAGGCTCAAACATCAACTCTCTACCGCTGTCAAGAATGAAAGACGCCGGCATGGGGAACGTCTCTGTCAATCCCGGTCAAACCCGGCTTGTCCAAGGTCGAGTTCGCCGCCCGAACCGAGGCTGAGCTCCGGCGAGGTCGAGGAGGTGGCAGTTGCAGAGCTCCTTTTTGGCGTCTTCTTTAGTGGGTGGTGATTATGGAGGTTGGGGGTTGGTGGAGATTGGGGGCGGTGGTGACTGGTTGTGTGTGTGTGTGTGTGTGTGTGTGTATAAGTATATATGAAAAGGGTATTTTGGCCATTTAAGTTTTAAATATTTTATAATTAAAATTAATAAAATAGTGAAGGGTAAAATGAACTTTTCACTTGATTTAAGGCTCTGTTTGGAGGGCAAATTTCACAAGGAGGTGTGTTTGTCCAAAAACAAGCCAACTTTCATCTGTCTGTCCTTTTTCCTCAAACCTCAGGGTCTCTTTGTACTTTATCCTAAAATTAAATAATACTAAATGGTAACTGCCTAACGCCTCCTCCTACCCCACTGGAAGTGTTTCTTAAACCAGGGCCGTGTTTTTTTAACCGCCCAAATAGAAAACTTTTATTTCTATATTTGATAAAGGTCTTAATTAATGGAGGATTACAATTTTAATTTTAAAAAATTAGTTCAGTAGGTACAAATAAATCATCATAATAATAATAATAAAGGGAAAAAAAATCACATATATTTTTGAGACAAACCCACATCCTAGGTTTTAATAAGAAATGGCCATCTACTCTCTAATTTAAAGCCATGTGCTCACCTTTATGATTTATGGATAGAGTCGAGACCCTACCACATTATTCTTTTTCTACTTGCTTTTATGCATTATTGTTATCCAAGTCGCTATCCTCTCACATCTCTCTTACCATCTGGTTGGTTTTTACTTTTAGAATGAAATTCCATGTCTCATCCAATAAATAAAATATTGAAAATGGATCATTAACACATAAATGAAACGATTTGAGTCTAAACTGTTTGATACATCTGTAAAGTATCCAAGAGGCTCTAGACTCGAGCACCAAATTGTCCATGTGAATTCGATGTACTGAATCGGTGCAACTGGTTTGCTCATGTATTATTGTATATATATATATATATATATATATATATAAAGAGGGAAAATGATGATACTCACTCCTAAAGAGAGTACTGAATGGAAAGCCAAGGTTTCCATTTGATGCTTTATGAAGATTTAATAATTCATGGTAATAACCCTTCTATGTTTCCATTATGTTTGGCTTTCCTTTTAAATTCATTATCGAACTTCTAAATTATTCTCAACAATCACGCAAAGTTCTCGTCACCAAGTTGCCCAATTTTATGACAGATCCACACTGATCCCAAAATGTGCTATAGCATGAAGAAACACAGAATTACATAATTTTATGTTTGATCTCTACTACACACAATCAAATGAAAGAACTAGCGGTGGTACATTTACAAAAGCACTATACAGAATAAAACAACTCAGAGAGCCGTTAAACATATAAGCAATTGTTTGCACACTTCTTCTAGTTCGGGTGAAAGCTCCGATGATGATACACTTGATAGCACTGCTTTTGCTTCAAGTAGTGCCCCTGAGATACTCTCGACAACCATTTCTTCACTTGCCATGAGAGATGCCATTAATTTGGCACCAGCCATCCTTTCCTGATGAAAACATAAAAAATAAAAAGCATTTATAACGGGCCAAACAGTTGGCTATTTCGTAAAAAGAACTCCTAAACGAATTACATCCACCTCCTTTAGGATTTCTTATAGCTAACTTACATGTCCTGCACTTTTAACACTGACCCCCCAACTCAGAATGGTTCACTGGATGGTGATATTCATATATCTTTTTATGTATATAGTAGATAGATGGATTGACAAGTCAACTTGTTGTGAAAAGATCAAACCATTAGAAACTGCTAGCAACATATAAAAGTTGGGGAAGATCACTGTTACTTTTAAAACCACAAGGGAAATCAGTGTGAGAACCCTAAAGAAAGACGAGTGTATTTACCAAAAAATTAAAAAAGAAATAGAAACATGAGAACATGCCTGCATTCGCGAACAAAATATAAAATAGGTGAAGCAAAACCAAAAATTGAAGGATCTCAACCAAAACAACCTAGGTAATAATGCCCATATATTTTATATGCCAAAAGTACTTAAATCACATGATAATTCAAAAGCTTATGCAATCATCCATTGAGAAGTACATGATATTTGGAAGTGAAATGAGAAAACGATTAATAAGCTAAAATCCTATCTATTAATATGTGGCATCATCACTAGTTTTTGTGTCGTTTGACTCGTTTTTACTTTTGTCATTCATAAACTATGTAGAATTTCTATTCAGATTTCACAGTTTATGACCAATTTTGAAAGGCAAAACTCCAGAACTAGAAAGTACTACTGGTTTTTACCCTAAATACAAGATACAAGTATGCTATAGCAGCCCCTCGTAGTTCATAAGGAGCAATGTGCTTAAAAATTTTAAGTAATTTGTGATTATGCCAGTACATGTGTGTCTTGATTACCAACCATGGTGCTGTCTTGATCACCAACCATGGTGCATTAAAATTGTGTCATACAGGAGGCCATTACCTTTTCTGATCCTTCTTTGAGAGATTTCAGAGCGACTTTGAGAAGATCAGAGGAGTAGGGAATGACCGCAGATTTCAGATAGTATACAGCTGAAAAGAGAACCTGGATGCATGCAGCTCTAATCTCGGATTCCACCATCAGCTGCTAACAACACCAAGTAAAGCAGAATTACCGGTAGCATTAAATAGTTTTGCATACTAAAAACTCAGCATAACTGGAACCTACTGATAAGGACCTCTATAATCAACATACCCCCACAGAATGAATGAGACGCGGAAGAATTTTTCGAGCCAACTGTTTCTTGCCAGAGTCGGAGATCTTTTGACAAGCACTAATGAGGACATTAGCCATGCAGAGGCGAGACGAGAGACATACTGACGCCTCAGACATGAACTTCCCACTCAATTCATTATTATCACACGTCAATTGCTGAATAACATAAGCGATGACTGAAAATTTCGAGCCAGCATAACCTGTGGTTAAGATCACAAAGATCACTTGAGCTCTCCAAAGCAGAATAAATGCTTATGTAAGTGGGAATCAGATACTAACCAGAACATCTATTCTTTCCAACAATGCCCATTTTCTTTGAGGTAGAGTCACTGAAGGATTCTGAAGCTTGTAGTTCAGTACATACCATCAGTGCTAGACAATCAATACACCCATGCTGTGCTTTGGAAACTGAAAAGAGAGATCTTGCAGCCATCATACTTCCGAAGCATTAAGAGGATCACCAAATCAGGGGGAAAAAATTAACTAGTTACCTTCATCTCCATCCAGCGAAGGCCATGACAGAACAGTTCCTATTGCTTCTTTTATTTTAAGCATTACAGGAGGCAAAATTGAACCCCTGCCTCTAACCTATTAACCAAAGGAACAACTAAAATTAACTACACAAATAGAACATATGGTTAGAACAATAGAAGATACAAAAAACCAGAATATCAAACATGCAATCATGAAAAAATATGTGTTGATGAAAGATTTTTACCACAAGGGATGTGCAAAGTGAAAACAGACAAGCTTTTATCTTCAGTACATCCTGAGCTTTAGTAGCATGTTCCAATTGAGAGGAAATAATGGGAAAGAGCACCTTAAGAACCCAAGACGGGGAAATTAGAATCATCAATATATAAAAATTGAAGGCGGCACAAAAGCACACATATAACACTAGAAATTACAAAAGCATGGCAACAAGATATTAGAAAGCCACACCCTAGAAGATAACGTATTCAAACTGTATTAACAACAAGATTTAATATAATTAAAATGAGAATGTTGGTTCACATTCTACTTTTTATATAATAGGTTGAAGTAATAAATGAGATTCAAATCAAGTCCAAAAAAATTTCAATCTGAAAGCAGAGACTGCAGCGTTCATGCAGTTAAAATATAATGATACTCTAACAGGGAAAAGAATAGCTCATCTGTTTCCAGAGTTTTTACAGATTGAAAAGGATAACAGAACCTTAATCAGTTCCTTTAAGGACAGCAGAGTAACTATTTTTTAAGACTAAGAGAAATGAGTTTCAGCATGCAAACTAAAGTGTATGCAATCATAGTCTGTTCTTAAACCAAGTTTCAGCAGCAACGGAAGAGCATGGTTCGTCAAGGGCTAACTTTAAGGGTGACATAAATAAGCTAGTTTGAGTTGAATTTAATCAACTGGGGCTTTGCCTTTTCTTATGATCAAGCAGCATTTAGGACTTGTGAACGTGGCATTCATTATTTAGAAATTAGTTTTTAGTAAAAACCTTTCCCAAATTTTAATCTTTCAAATCACTGTTAGTCTAGATTACAACAACATAATCACACACATGAATTCTTACAGACCAATTTCAATCTAAACAGTAAACCATGTAACCAAGATGTATGCACAAGGGCCAAGAGTCATTCGTATTTTCAGTCAATTTTTAAACAAAAATAAATTGTCAGATTGAAAAAACTTCTTAAAATTAATGCATTTAGAGAAAGACCACTTACTAAATTAACTAAATAAACATTTTAAAGAGTTGTCATAAATCCAGTCGAGTATAACTTAACCCACAAAAAAAGCATTCTTGGCTGCAACAAAAATAAGTGTTCATTATGCCTTTATTCCAAATTAGAAATCCCGTGATCCTTATTTATCACGTGCAACAGAAAATCATACATTTTTCAGTTAGACTCGAAAGGTTTACCAGATAAACAGACTGCATAACTAGCCTAGAACAACCTAAATATTAATTACTTGGAGTTGGTCCTGCCAAGCGGCATATGGGGAGGTGTATTGGAAACAAACCAATATAAGGCAATATTTCAAGCAAAATGGCTACTTCTAGACTCACAAGCACACACTCATTTTTGTCGGCCCATGTTTTTGCTAGAGCCTTCAACAGAGTGGGGAAGGAAGAAAGAAAGCAAAACAATTTTTTAATTTTTTTTTTTTTTAAAGAAAGTAACAGGATAACAAAATTGTATGCTAAAATCCACACCAACAACTTCTGCTAAATAGAAACTTATTTTAAAGAACAAAAATGCTTCAATATAAAATCTCATTGAACAAAGAGAGGATGGGGGAGGGGTCATAGAAGAAAAGGCTTACAAACTGCCTTTTATGAGGTCATAGTTAAAGAATCGTAATTCAATAAATATGCAGCCACACTTCGAGAAATATGAGAACCTGCAACTGCCTGGCCCAATTAATTTCCCTTACATCATATTCAGCACAAGCTTCTACAATTTTAACGTCTATGATTTATCACCTCAAGAACATAACATTCGCATAATTCAGGACGTAAACCACAAAAACCTTCTAAATATTCCTTATTTAAGCAATAGCATTCATCCTAACCTTAGAAAATATAGAAGTAACTGCCAAATACTTGAGGCCAAAAAGTGGAACTGTCACATACCTGGGGATGAATTCTGCCACAGAGCTCAGCTGCAAGTTTTCGAACATCTTCAAATTCGTACTTATTAATTGCCCTGAAAAAGATAACCAGAAAGGAACTTGTATCCTCATTCAAAACGAAAAGATTATTAAGCTAATAACAAACAATTAAAATCATGAACATGTTAATAAGCTTGAAGATGGTTGTGCATGTCAATAAACCTGTTGAGAAGAAGTGCAGCAACACACTCAGTGTTGTTGATGTCAAAATATACAGCATCTGGAATGTCATGAATGAATAACAGAAGTTAGGCATATCAATGCAGTAAAACTTGTTTCTCAAAAAGCTTGGAATGCCAATGATCAAGATCTTACCGAAAGGAAAAGATCAGAAAAGAGAGAGGAAACTTAAAACCTTTATCAATTAAACATTCAGCTTAATTGAACTGTGGGTTGAAAAGCAATTAAATAAGAAGACAGAGAGCATAACAAAGTCAGTTAAGGCTCATAAGCATACCATGCAGAACACTTTGATTGAGAAGTTCACCATAGACAGTAGAAGAATTGAGGTCATCAAAAACTCTAAGTGGAAGCAGCCTGATTATAAGTAATGGACAAAGGCGACAAAACAAAGATTGCTGCAATTCCACAGAGTCATCACTTGAATAGGTCCTACTCTCCCATCTAGAGAAGAAGCTTTCACCATATCAGCTAATGAAAAAAATAATGAATTCACCCACAACACAGTGACAGTAGAGCAGATACAATTGCCATTAGTTAAATGCTCAAACATACAACATATCCTACACAACAATGACAATATTGTTAACAACAATAATCATGATTCTAGTCATGTTTAAATGTGAAGTGGTGGATGCATAGCAGTTTACAAGAGAAATGAAACAACTAGTAGCCATGAAGGCATATGCCTCACTGGTTGAAAAAAGATTAATATATCGAAAAAATAATGGAAGAAGTACAAGACACTTCTATTTAAGTGAATTGATGTCAGGGGTATATACTAAACAAAATGAAGATGCTCACTTGGACAATAAAAGACACAGACAAAAGAAATAGAGAATTTAAAATATATCTATATGCTTTATAACCAGTAATGCAAATAGTGTCCTGCATTAAATTGAAAAAGAGACATTCACTAACAAGTAAATGGAAATATCATCAGGTTTAAGTGAAGAATATTCTGAGTATATGCACATTAACATAAGACGCAACTGAATAAAAACATCCATATACCTGCCAGACCTAGTAACTTCACTTGCTTGTCAGGAATGCATGAGGTTGAGGGCTAAGGAAGATCACAGCAGAGGAAGAAAAACCCAGTTCAAGTACTCAAGATAGCATTTCAGTGTCCTTGGACTTTGACTCTTAACACCGTTCAATTTTTTTAGTTAGAAATTCTATTAATGGATTAATAAGTACATGTTTGCACATCCAACAAAAAGTGAACAGCCCCTTACTGATTACACTCATGTCTAGAAGTATCATGTTGAGTGGGATTTGAGAAAAATATAGAGAACTGAATCCACAAACATATGATCACACAAACTTTATGTTGACATCGTTTTGTTACTTTCATGTAATTCCAAAGATGACCTTGGACCATATATTATTTAGATGATGGGTAAGCCCTTCAATCTCCATGGAACTATTGGAAGGGTATTGCAGATGCTCAAGATATTTAGCTACTACAAAATCATAATAAAGCCCAATGCAACTAAAACTAAAAGTAATTAGTGCATTTAAAAGAAGCAATATGGCTCAAGTCAATGATGATGCAAGGATACGAAGGGTGAAAGAGAAGATGTTATGGCTTAAATTAAGGAAATGCATAAAGCGAACTAGCAAAACACCGTTTCCATGGGGAATCCAAAGTAGTCAAAGAAGGCAAAAGTAATTTGTCATAATAAATTTTTGTAAATCCACATGACACTCCATTGAAGCTTTTATTCCATTAAGAAAACTAAATCCATACTGATACAGACAAAAAATACCAGAGACAAGCTTATACCAATGCAGAAAAGCCCTATTAATCATGGATCAAAGGTCCCTGAAACTTCCTACCACCGTTACATCGTAACTCCGATGAACTGCCCATTGCCTGCATTAGCATCTGAGAATAAAGGGAGTCCAAATTCACCGAAGACTTGGCACGCCTTGACTCTTAACAGTAGCCAAAAATGCCAAAAAGTCCAACTTAAAAAGAGTCGGAAAAAAAAAAACAAAAAAAAAAAAAAAAAATTGGAAACAACGTAGATATAAACAAGGCAAAAAATCTCTAAGATGAAACAAGCCACTCCAAGGCAGAATCAAACTCTGCCATCACTAATAGATTCTTCTTCAGCAATACGGGAAAGTAGATGTCCACTAAATCACAAGAGATGTGTGATCTAGGAAGCACAAATACTCGAACACGTGTTGGACACGGCTAGTAAGTGACCTAAAATTTGAATATTTTATTTTCTGGTTGGAGACAGCATGGACAAGGCAAGGACATGTTTTGACACTTTCAGGACACGATGGGTGGTTTTGTAATTATTTTTTTTAGAAGAATGTGATTCAATGCCATTTTAAATATATTATGGGTTAATTAGAAAAATAATATAAAATTAAGAAAACAAAATTAACAAACATCTAGCTCTAAGCTCAAAATTAGTGATTTTATTCATGATTATGTCAATAACTGAATGACCTTTTTGACAACCACCTAGTAACTAAAACATATTCACTTGCTGGGACCACTCATGAGGGAGAGTCTGGTCATGTGAGAGGACACGTTGATGAAATAATTATATAAATACATTGCTGGCTAATAACTTAAGCTAATTTTTGTCTCACAAAGGATAGGTAACAAGATAGATTACACTTTGGAAACTAGTCGTCACTAATTTTGTAAAGTCATTTGTTAATAATGCCGCCGACAGTTGTCACCTACAGTCCTACACTGGTGTTTCTAGCAAATCATTTGCAAACAAAATAGGGTAAAAGAAGCTCTTGTATATCCTAATATTTTCAAGCTCACATCCATCTTATCCGCTAAGATTTCCTCTTAGAATTAAGCTTCTGAATTACCATTATTATTAAAAGTTAAAATCAATTAACTAACAAAAGGAAAAATCTGTATACTTTGATTACATGTTTAACCAGCGAGGATTAAGTACATAAAAGAAATGACATTCAAGGGTCAAAATGAGATTAAAGAGAACATCAGGAAAATAATGTACTCACTTTTTCTGCCCTTGTGTATGCAACAGAAGTTGATTGAAGACTACATCTTTAGCATTCGCTAAGTGTTCACTTATGTAACTGAGAAACCTGACAATAATTGCATTTGATGGCTCTGCAAACATCTTGTCAATCAATGGACCAATCAACAAGTTCCAATCTTCAACCTATTATATTCCAGAACAATATAGAAACTAACTCAGATATAAACTAAAAGAATCCAGTATCTTAAAGATATCATTACTCACCAATAAAGTAAGAATATTCTGAATAATCATGTAAAAGCAATTTAAATGCCAAATTATAAGCTGAAGAGATAACTGGAAGAAGCTGCACAGACTTCAGAGATGAGCGTTCACTCAAGTTGTTTCACCTCTCTAACACCTGAAAGAGCTACCTTCGAGAGCGTGATGCAAATATAGCTGCTAGGAGTTGTTTTTAACAGTATGAAATGTTAAAGGATTCACACTGGCACTAACCAATAGTGACACCAGCAGCTACACGATGCAAATGTATAGAAGCCCACAACAGATTAACCAAGTGGTAAGATGAGAATAATTTACAATCTATGACCTCCTTCATGTGAAATATAAAGAAAACATAACTCTATTTCGTCTCAGAGAGACAGATAACAAAAAGAAAATATATATATAACCATCTGAAATGCTAATTCTTTTGAAGTCTAGAGTCCCATTCATCCTAAATGCATTATAGAATGGTCAAGATCAATATGTTTTCCCACTGATTTGTGTGTAAAAACAAAGCCACGGGATGGGTTACTATATAAATATAGAGCTAAGTAGACTGCAACTCTCTCCACTGATGTACATGGGTATGGTATGCAAAATTGCACAGATACACATAATCGTCAAGAAAATGAACTTTTCACACAAGCTAAATTCGGTTCTGACATTATATAGACAAAAATATATGCATCATGGCACAACCATATTATTGATTTTGGATGGCAAATATGAAATATCTGAGACGGTACAAGAAGTGAAAGAAATACATGGAAACATATGCATGCATATTTAAGAACTCTGCTAAAAAAAAGTAGTGGGCAAAGACCATAAGTAAACAACTCTATAGCATAGTAACATCAAATTTATTACATAAATCTACAAGCTAACCAAGCTTACATTTTTTGACCACTCTGGGATCAGCTTGAGCACTCTATCAGCATCCAACTTCAACCCTGCTAAATAAAAGGATAAAAATGAATAGAAGCAAAGAGGTAATTGCCTAACTACTTACTGTACAAGCTTTTGATGCACTCTTAGGCTGGTGTTTGGGTGGAGGAGGAGAAAAAGAAAAGGAAGAAATTTTAGAACCTTAGAACCATTGGAACTGCTATAACATTCTAAACTTCTGCCTAATTTTCCTCAGTCTATTTGCAACCAAAGGAAGCATAAAATAACATGATGTAGGACTTCAAGAGCAGCCTTAAATAGCTAAAACTTACAGAATTCAGTGGCTGAAATTTCCAACAACCAGGGCAGAAATTTGGAGGTTTTATAGTAGAAATGAATAAAAATCAAGGAGAAAAGAAATAGAATAAGAGCAGCCTATTGGAGTCGCACCAACAGGCCTCACACCTAGAAAAGGTCTCACACCCTCATAAATTGTGATCACTCACAAAGAAAATTTCATAAGATATTTTTATTCATTCATTCATTGATTCAACCAAAAGATTACACCCATCCCTTAATACGATTTCTACTCATGCGTCTTAGAGTTGCATGTTTGTTAACTCGTGACTTGTAGAATTACCTCCTAATTGAGATAATCAGTGACACACAACTCTTCCTATTCCTAGCTCATGACTTAATAATGTAAAAACAAATAAAAACCACCTTAATTGCATCATAATGCCCACCAAACTCATAAATGATGCAACTTGACCAAAACACCAAATTATTCAAGACTCCAAGTGGACCCACATCATCTAGCATATGCAAAACTAAGGCTCTAAGTCTTAATACTCCTTTCCATGCATTTCAAGGGATGCTGCCACTGATCTCCATCAATGGCTATAATCTTTAAAGGTGTATAAAAGGCACGGAAAGGAGGATTTTATGACTCGAGCCTTAATTTGGTATATGCTAGATGATGGGGGTCCACTTGGAATCTTGAATTATTGGAGTGATGCAATAAAAGATAGGTTTTATTTACTGCTATTTATGCCATTAAGACATGAGTTACGAATTTGAAGAGTCGTGAGTCATATTGATTACCTCAATTACGAGGTGAGTTCAAAAGTCACAAGATAAGCACCAAGTAATTCTAAGAGGCATGAGCAGAATCCTATAAAGAAATGGAGTGTAAAATTGGCTGGGCAGTGAATGAAGTGTGAGGCCTTCTCCAGGTGTGATGCCTAGACCTTTTGGTGTGATTCCAATCAGTGTTATTAAAAGCGCGCCTGGGCGCAAGGCGCCTACAGGCGCAGCTTTTGCGCCTCATGCTAGCCCAGGCGCAGCGACCTTCACTAGGCGCGCGCCTGGGCTGCGCCTTGGATGGTTTAAGAGGCGCGCTTAGGCGCGCTTCATATATTCTGTGGTCCTTTTATAATTTGTTTGGCTGTTTCCTTTTATGTTTTACGTGTACCATGTGTTTGCTTTTTTAATTTATATTATTATATATATATAGTTACAGCTTTTGGAAACTGAAAGTACAAAACAAAAACTTTAAGTACAAAATGGAAATTTGTCCTCTTGTGACTTGTGAGGCAACCCAATGTATCACAATAGTCAACAAAACAAATCAATCTATAGCAAAAGCTGCAGCAGAAATAAAGACGTGAGGGAGTGGGAAACAGAAGAAAGAGAAAGAAAGAAAGAAAGAAAGAAAGAAAGAAGAGAAGAGAAGAGAAGAGAGGGCAATCAGTTGCTTCCATCCGACGAAGATGAAGCCGGAATCACCGAATCAACCTACCAGGTCAGTTTAGTAATTTTTTTCCTCCTCCTGCTCTTCTCTTCTCCTCTTCTCTCTCTCTCTCTCTCTCTCTCTCTCTCTCTCTCTTCATTTGCTTATTCTCTAATCTCTATATCTCGCTTTTTTTTTTTTTTTGGTCTCTTTTTTTCTTCTTCACCTCTATATCTCTGGTTTTCTTCTTTCTTTTTCTGGGTCTCTTTTTTTTTTTCTTCTATCTTTTTCTCGGTCTCTGTTTTTGTTCTTATGGGTCTCTGTTTTTTTTTTTTTTTCCTTCTATCTTTTTCTCCGTCTCTGTTTCTGTTCTTCTGGGTCTCTTTTTTTCTTCCTCCTCTCTATATATCTGGTTTTGTGTTTTTCTCGGTCTCTTTCTTTTTATGGGTCTCATTTATTTTTTTTTCTTCTATCTTATTCTCCATCTATGTTTTTGTTCTTCTGGGTCTATATATATATATATATATTTCTCTCTCTGGCTTGTATTTTTTTTCTTGCTGTATTTTTTTCTCGCTGTATTTTTTTCTCGTTGTATTTTTTTTCTCTGTATTTTTTTTTTTTTTTTTTTCTCTCTAGCCTGTATTTTTTTTCTTCGTTGTATTTTTTTTCTTGCTGTATTTTTTTTATTTATTTATTTTTTCTCTCTGGCCTGTATTTTTTTTCTCGCTGTATTTTTTTTCTCCTTTCTTCTTTGAAGGCTGCCTGTCTCTTCTTTTTTTTTTTGTGTTGTTGTGTTCTGTTTTTTCTTCTTTTGAATGCAATTTACTGAATTTTGCTACATGCTGTATGCTAGATTATTTAAATTTTGAATGCATCTTTCTGAATGGTGTTTGCTGAAAGTGTGAATGTTGTTTGCTGAATGTTTGTTTGCTGAATTTAACTTGGTCCATCACTCCATTGACTCCATTCTATTTAGTGTTTTTATTATTGGATGTTCATTGTTTAATTGTGTTATTTTTGTTAAGAATTATTGTTTTAAAATTATACTTTGTGCGCCTCACATCACTCAGGCTCGCTCCTCGCCGTGCACCTCGCGCCTAGGCTCCAAGGGGCCTCTAGCGCCTCGGTGCGCCTTGGGCTTTTAATAACTATGATTCCAATATGTTGCTCTTGTTACGACAAATGCAACGAACCAAGCAACAATTACGATAACACGACAGAAAAATAAACACACCACACAAAGAACACAGATTTATAGGTGGTTCGGCAAAGCCTACGTCTACGGTGGAGATCCGGAGAAAGTCTTCACTATGTGTAAAATCGGAGATTACAAGTTTCAGCCCCACTCTTCTATACGGATTTCAGTGTCTGTCACACAACCCACTACAAACCCTAAATGCCCTTATATATCGGGCTACAAGAGAGTACTAATTAGGGTCCACGACCCATGAGCAAAAACGGGTCAAACGTTTTCCAACTACCCGTTGGGTCAAAAACGGGCCGCGTGCAACCCGGCACCAAATTCGGGCCACAACGTCACAGCTCTTATTCAATTTCTTTTCTCCTTGATTTTTCTACATTTCTACTATCATCCACTGAATTCTGCCCTGGTTGTTTGAAATTTCAGCCACTGTTTTCTGTAAGTTTTAGCTATTTAAGGCTGCTCTTGAAGTCCTACATCATAACTTAATATAATAAATTGCAGATATATAATAAGTAACATGGTTAGAAGCACAAGAAAATATAGTTGACAATCCTAGAACACCACTCTAGTAAAGTTCTCCAGGCCAAAATATTTCTATAGATAAGTAACTTATTAAAAGAAATATCATGTCCAGAAAGCCCATCTGGCAAAATCCATGTAACTGCGATTGCTATCCTGCAGTGATAGAGCATGTGCTCATTCAAGTTAAGCATCTCATGTACTACATGCCATGCCTAATTGACACTTGACAGCAATGAGACACACTATTTGATAAAAGCCTAATTCAGAAGCCTGACTACACACAATTAACATAACAAGAAGGCCCAACCATTAAATCTCAAAAGGTATTTTCCCCAAAATAATATGGAAAGCTTCTGATATTAATTAATAGAACAGAAATATACAGCTAAAATTATAAACTTATGCTACTTTTTATACATAAATTCTCGTAAATGGCAGACATTGGATGGTGAAATGTCACATGTCCCAAGGTGAACCAGATATTAGATTAAGCATCTCATATGTCATGCTAAATGTAAGCCTTTTTCTTCGACATGTAATTATTTTATTTACTTATAAGTTCTTAGTAAATTTACTTGCACACCTGCCCACACTGGGGATTGGACCTCCAACCTCCCCCTTGATGTGGTGGGCAGACCACTCAAGCAAAGTATGTTCCTACAGAAAAGAATTTCAAGGGAGATCTCATAATTCTCATTGGGACCCGGAAGATGGCTTATGTGGATTAAATATTACATTTATCAGTTTTGGACATTTTGCAGCTTTCCTTCCAGTATTGAAGATTTTTGTATGGGGTTTCAGACATTGAAGTTATGATAGGTGCTACCTAAAATTGACATGTATAAAAACAAGTACAAACAAGAACAAGGATGTAATTGCATGTCTAACGCACAATTCGAACAGCAAAAACAGTGAGACACATACCTTCTCCCCGATCACCAGAAGTATTTGGAAGATCTGGATTTTGGCAAAGACTGCTGCACAAAAACTAACAATGATAACTGAAATTCCTGTTTAAAGTATTAAAGTGGATAACATACAGTAGATAATTGTCAAAAATTTCCAGAAAAATGAACTTGCAAAAATTTTTTTTTTTACACAACTTCCAACAAATTAAACCATTGAAATTTTGTTATTAGCCTGATTGATGAGAGAATTCAAGACAAAATAAAAGAAAAATTAATCAAAACTGAACAAGCGATTACCTTAGACAGTCGAACAACATGCATATAACTTCAACTTTTTTGTTATGATATTTGAGCACCGCTAGGAGAGTGTTACTAGCAGATGACTGAACTCTTTCACTTGAGGAGAAAATAAGACGAAGTAAAGCAGGCAGGACTAGTGAAGGGTCTGCTTGCAAGAACAGCCAAATAATTCATTAGTGCTAAGGTTCAAGATAAAGGACATCAATCTGCACAAATAACAATAAAATACTGTACACGCATTAAGACATCAGAGAAAAGTTCTTTCCACTGGACCAGATAAAGTAGATGGCTAACAACAATTCTTTACATAAATACGTTCAGAGAGAGAGAGAGAGTGAGAGCAATGTAACTATTTTATATGCAATTCATAATCGCATATTTTTATTAGAGTTGAACACAATGTTGTGGATCAAAAAATGAACTTGAGAGTGCTAGATACCAAAACTTGACCAAGCTAGTCAAAATAGAAGCCCAAAGTTCATTATAGAGGGAAAGGAATAAGATGCCACTAATTAATTTATAGCCAATCCCACCAGGGTACAAAAGGAAGATAAAAAACAATAACAAACAACCAGTGCAAGGATTTTTTAAGACGTTGTTCATATACTCTACTCCATAGTCTTTTTCCAACTGATGTTCATATGAAATACATAAATACTATTTTTAAAAATATATATACTAAAGCATATGGCATTTCAGTCTCAAAAGTTCAGTGATTACAGAATAACTATCAAAAGAATATGTAAGAATTCTGTGCAGGCATTGATGCACTGGAATGTGCCATCTGCCCCATGAACATATTAAATAGAATGAAGAATGAAGATGAAAAATCAGAGTTCAAGCTCAAACACACACATCTCAAGTCAAAAAGTATTACGAAAACAGGCATCGTCAATATGGCTAAATTTCAGTTAATATACAGACTAAGGGTCACATTTCTAACAACTAAAGTTCCCAAATAAGTGTTTTGTAACTTCTCTCTCAATAACTGTTATCATTTAGAAGCAAAAGATAATAAGCAAGATAAGTTTCAAACATCTAAGCTGAAACTTGGAACCAAAAATTTTAAATCATCTAAACCAACCCATCATTGGAATCAAATTGGACACTTGAGCTCGAATTATCAATTCTTCGTCCCCAATCCGCTCCAGCAAGTGGTTTGCTATATCTTGCCTGCAATATATCTGGTTATGGCCAACCAGGTTAAACACAAAGTATTAAAATAAAAACCCCATAGCCATTAAAAACAGTCTCCTAACAATTAAGTGTCAAAATTACACTTACAAAATCTGGTGATAGATGGATAAGTTCGGAAATGACATCAACAGCATTTTTCCTCTGTAAAATGTTTCCAGAAGAAAGACGCTTTAGAACTTCTTGAAGGCACCGGCTACCTGAGCTCCTGGAGAACCAATGATTAGCAGCCAGGTTTCAACCCAAAGATAGAACATAAAAAATTAATGCAATTGAAGAGAGTAAAAAGCATAATTCATACATGGAGCAATATTCTGCAATGAGCATGACAATGGCTCTGGTAGTGCCATCCCATTCATCTAGAAGGTTTAGTAGCAAAGGTAATACAAATTCCATCTGTCTAGTGTCAGGGAGACTGCTCCTGGACAAAGAATAATTTGCTTTAAAGATGATCGCCTTCAGGATGCAAACAGCACCATCAATAACATCCTCATCAGCATAGCGAAGCTTCAAAAGAACCCAGAGGTTAGCATGAATATAGATACAACTCTTTCAAGTGTAATGCTAATGTCAGATTCTAGAAGCAAATGAGCATATATATTTTTAGTATGATTCAAAAATGTAACAGAATAAATTTTATTCATCCTTCTTAAAGGTGTTTACATCCACAGTGGTTCATCTGCTAAGAATTTAATCTAATCAACCTACCGCAGATGTGTAAAAACCAGTTGTTTAACTTCTTCTAAGACTGATGATAGCAAATGCCAACTGATATATCAAACCAAGTTAACCCACAATGGTGAACCAATATTGTTACCTCCCACAGTAAGCCGAACATACAACAGTAAAGAATCACCTTCAATCACCATGCAAGTCAACCCAAGATTGTTAGGATCCCTGAGGCCCACTCAAAGAGCCAAAAACATTGCGTTTACCATCCAGAAGGCTTTAAAATTCTAGAAAACAGTACTACAATCTTTAAACATCCCCCTAATCACAAAAAACACTAGGGTTTTCCCAAGAGCACGTTTTAAGGTAGACATCATGGACACCCATAAGTAGGGCAATCCAATGTGAAAACTGACTTAAGTTTGTGTGCCTGGAGGTTTATAAACAAATATGAGCATATGTATATTTTGCCAAACTGTTCTATATTGCTTAATAAGGAAACAGCTGCAGCAAATTTCATGAATTTTAACACCAGCTACCTGTGATATAAGAACACGAGATATCTGCAACCCATATTCTGATATTGCACTTTCAAATTGCTTGTTATCAAAACGCCCCAATAGAAGGGAAAGGCAATTTATGAAAAATCTTATGGTCTCTATTCCACTGTCTTTATTCTCTGCGTTCTCTTCAGTGTAATTGTCTGCATAAAACTGCATATGTCGATTATGAGCAACTGAACTCGAGCAGAAATAAATAAAACGGAAGATGCAACAGATGGCATAAATACTACTAAAAGCAAGCATAAAGTTGGTAACACTAAAACTTCAGGTAGTGAACTACTTCAAATTGCCGATCAGAAACTCAGAATCTTATATAACAAGGTTTCATAAGATTTTTGTCCTCTGTCAATGGAAGACAAATAACACATGCACACAAAAGAGCTAAGAATCTTGGGCAAAGTTACAATAGTTGCATAACATTATATTCACCGTATAGAATAAGTTGTGTGACCTCACCATCACTTTGGAGCCTAAGAGGGCAGGATCATCTGGTTGTAAAGTCCAGATTCACACAAGGCCAGTGCAGTGGACGGGGTACAAATGAAACCTCTAAATTCACACACAGTGACTCAGAATCTATTGAAGATTTGATGGAGGAATCAGTGGAAGAAAATCTGCTAGTAATTTATGTTATTTCCTATTTTATATCTCTTTCCATTCCCATCATTTATTCTCCTATATAAAGGAGCCTCCACCATTGTATTGTGTATGAGTTGAGAGATTATAATAAAAGTGATGTAGCCCTTTGGGCTCTTTGTGCCATGGATGTAGGCCCAAGTGGCTGAACCACATAATATCTTTGTATTTTTCTCATTTAATTTATCTTCAAATATGTTTTATACTTCACAACAGAATCCAAACCCACCTGTTACACTATATAGCTAAAGCATCTACCATTGCACCCATGCACTAATCTTTAGGAGGAGCCAGCATCTAGGACGTAATATATTTCTAAGGTATATGAGATGAACAAATCCAAACTCAAGAGTCATCTAACATTCCACTTTTCTCAATCACTTGAGATCAATGCCACCCCCATATCTAATGATACAGGTAGTATTTAATTTTAACCTGAATTCCTGACGAGTACTGGTCCAATAGTTCTTTGTAATGCTGAGAAAATCCTCGATGTTCCAAGTGCAATAGCACGCCGTAATGTTTCCAACAAGAAGATAGAAGCAATAGTCCAGTCTTGAGCACATGTGAACCTGTCTCCATGTAGCAGACAGACAAATGATGACGGATACAAACCTAGAAAAATACAATCTATTAAATAATGAAATCATGTACTGGAATAAGACCTGCCTCATTCTGAAAGCAATCATAACGCTCTTTTGTCCCTTGCAGCCACTTAAGCGCATCCTCCAATCCTTTTGCATGCAAAAACTGGCTTTTTCTGCTCCACTGCAAAGTAATTTGAGACATTAAAGCGTCAGGTAGCTCATGGAGTAACAGAATTCAATGGACAGGAGAAATATCTCTATGCTTAAGTTCTCTATTATTTCCACCCTTTTTTGTTGGGATTCTAGGAGAGATTTTCATTCTTTGGAGGAGATTGTTGTTTTTTTGGCCTCTGTGAAGGCTTGAGGCATTTTTTGGCCTCGTGTTTGTCCTTGGGTTCCGCTCCTCTTTTGAGCATTTTTCAATAAATTTTACTTATCAAAAAAAAAAAAAAAAAGCAGTAACAGAATTCAACATCAAAAACAAGTCCAATGTATTAAGGAAATGGTTCAGCCTTCAGAGAAAAATGTGTTTTTTTTTTTAAATGCTATTTTATGTAGTCTTATTATTTGGCATAAGAAAAATAATTAATTCTTTACTTAAAAATAATAATAATAATTAATTTCAACCGTTTATAATTATTTACTAATGCGAAATCAAGACTAATTTCAGATTAAGGATTTCATTAAAATTGAAACATAATAAAATGTCAAAAATAAGATAGTATGATAGAGAAGTATTTCTATAAAAGGTAACACTCGTCTTGAACACACTATGAAAAGGTTTAATCTGTTTTTACATTGAACAATCACAAAAGGCACATCATAACCTTTTCTCCTTTTTGGGGCTGTCTAACCATTGAGAGTCCAAATTATCTAGAGTAATCAACAGAAGGTTGGAAAAGTTACAAGACATTCCATCGATTGTATGATGAAGATGTGGAACCAAAGGATTTGAGAACTTGATAGAATAGAAGAAACAAACATTCTAGATGTCTCAGAGGAAAGAAATGGTACTCAACCATTTTTTATATAGGGATGCATCAATCTCCTGAAGATTGGAAAAAGGAGCTTAAACTCAATTAACACGACGTCTGCAAGAGCAATATCTAAAATACCTAATGTGATGAAAGAAAAAATAAAATAAAAACCTAAGTTTTCTAGGTCATCCAAAAATGACTCAAGGGAGGCAATTAACCAATCGGTGACCAACTAAATGATAAATAAACAAACTAACCTTCGAGTTATGCATTGATTCCTCAAATCCTTTAGAAGCGTGCTAATCACACTTCTCCAAATACAATAAACGAGGCAAATCGTGGCAGTTTTTAGTGTCTTTAGTCTTAGTAATAATAAAAAATCAGTGGTGGCAGAAGACCAAAATCGATTGAACCAAGATTAGGACAGAAAGTCCAGAATTTTCACACGGCCACTAGTCCACAAAGGATACTTACCCCCCAAACTTCAAAGAATTATTAGGTGCAGTAACATCCAGAAAGCATTTACGAGAACAAAGCGTGCAATTTCTACTCCCTCTTCATTTCTTGTCACATTGGTCCATAAAATCATAAGTTAGTTCAGCAAAAACCAGGTCTCCATATGCAGAGGAAAGGCAAACAATATTGTTAACTGTTTAACTATGAAGAGAGCAGTCTGAGTTATGTTTTCTTTTTTGCTTGAACTTTAAAAATTCTTTTTCATGTGTAGTGCAAATCCGTAGACCAAAAATCCAGAAAAAGCTGCTGCAAGACATCAAGAATTTCACACAAATCCCCAAGTGTATAGTAAATTTAGAACCTCATACAAACAAGAATTCAAATTAAACAAATACAAGATGAGTTCAGAACATACAGCAGTCAGTCTCTGCACAAGAATAATGAGGTCATCTAGATGATTCCAAAGCAGCAATTTCATTTCCATGTTATTTGAGATATCAGGAGATCTACTAGTTGTTTCCACTTTCTTCTCACTAAAAGCAGCAGGAACTGAGGTGATAGGCAACTTTGATGCGTTTGGATTAAAAGATTTTTGCCCATTATCTGAATCATCAGAAGCTAGATCCTTTTTTGTTAATGCTACAGTCAGAGCTAAAATGCAATCAGCAGCAGCCACAGAAAGGCGTGTTGGCAACTCAAATCCGCCCTGCAAAGTGCTACAGTAAACTGATCGAACATTAGTAAGAAGAAACATGTAGAACAGAGTTCAAAGTATTTCAGAGTCAATATCTATGATATTATATGACTTTCTAAAGAGTTCAACATGAAGGTATCAGTGTTCACACTACATCAACAGATCAAATACATTCTCAGCATTATAGATTCGAAAACCAAAATATTAATATTGATCTGAAGACAGTCGGCACAATCAAGAAAAAGAAATTAAAGCATAGAAGCATATCAAATATATACTCGGCATTATATAGATTACAAAAACAAAATATTAATTTTGATCAGAGGAACTCAGCACAATCAAGAATAAAAGCATGGGAGAATATCTTGGAATTTGACTTGAATTGTCACAGCAAGTCAACTTGGTATAGTCTCACAAAAATGTCACGTCTAGGTAGAGAAGACTCTCATTCAGAAGATCCCTCATAATGCACGACATTCTTTTACCGAGTCAAAAGTCAACCCTGCGAGACTCTTGTCTTGGCCTTGTCCTTGTCCTGTATATGAACCTAAGCTAACGAATTCCCTAAACACCAAGACTCATGCAGAACAAGGTTTCATTAATGAGGAAAACCAGAATCCATTCCAAATGTAAATCATATGGAAAATGCTTACTAGCAATCATATTATTGTTTTGTGTACCAATCTGTGAGTGCAGAACAAGGCTTAATTAGTCAGGAAAAAGATCTTCCCTTTTGATTTAAAATCATATGCAAAAAAAAAAAAAAAAAAAAAAAATTCTTTTTGGCTCCAACCAATGCATGCAAACATGTCAATAAGTTAAGATTAGGGAGAGTTAAAATTAAGACGTTTGCCATATCATCAACCAAGTCACATGCTAAAGTGAGTTGTTTCTCTTTTTTCCACATTACAACATAATGCACACCTTTTAAATGTAACCAACCCAGATGAAAAAGGGAAAAGGGACATTACCCAGTCCTGGCTTTGCTACAGCGGTGTCCTAGGGAGGGAGAACTGGTGACAGGGCTAACTTTTAGTGTTTCACAAAGTGACTGCTCTGGGACTCGAACTAGCACCAGTGGCATTGATGTTCTTAAATTGCTGAATCAGGCATGGCTCTCTCACCAACTCCAACTAGTTGAGTTAATCAGGAAAGAAATGGTGATATGGGGCTAGCTAAGGTTATGGCCTTAGCAGAGAAGAATGGCAAATCAGGATTTATGCAATTAACCTCAGACAGTTTTGTGTGTGTGTGTGTCTTGGGGGGTGAGGGGGTGGGTGGGGAGTTGAGTTGATTCAAATCATGCAATAAACACAAAAGCAAAGACTAAGAACGAACTTCTTTCAATCAGCAGCAATACGATCAATTCGACGTAAACAAGAACATACCTTCCATTATATACAATAGATAAAAGATGTGGAATACATGAACAAAGTATCTTCAATAGAACACTGTACTTCTCCCTTATTCCTGCATTAAGAAAAGAAATTTTGCAATTCAACTGCTCTTTAATACTAACGAGAAACTCTAAATTATAATCAAAATTATCAACGATGAAGAAGCAATGGTGATATTAAGGTAAACTTTAGCAAAACAACATTGTTTTATCTAAACTTCATGCAATGCATTTAACAGACGAATTCAAACTTGGGCTGCTGCTTCAAATTAAGCCCATTACTGTTCCGCATTGGACGGATATAAGAAGCCGCTTCAGATCTAAAAAATCATGTAAAACTTGGAATAAAGACCAGCTACCTAATCCAATCCCACCAAAAAATTGGTCCATTCTAGGTTTAAAACAATGTTTAGAATAGATGCCACATTCAAAATATCTTCCATTCACAATTCTTAATAAAGGGCGTCCAATTAATCTGAATGGGAAGAGTGACATTTCAATGACCCCATTAGATAAATAATCATCCAGAGAAAGAAAACTCATAAAGATATGAAATAATAAACAATGGCACATTACCACTTGTTATTGACTGGTCCATACTTATCTCGTACTCCACAAGACCTCTTACAAGTGTACACCAGCCAAGTGCAATATAACGATCATCTTTTCTCAATAAAATGCTGGCAAGATTTGTTGCAAGGACTTCAAAAAGAAATTCATCTTGAAAAATCCAATTAAGAAGTATCATCACTTGGTTGTTGTGCTTTGACTCCTTGAGTTTGAGTGACTGGAAAAGAATATTTATATATATATAAACAATTTACAAGAAACATAATTTTAGAAAGAGATGGTAAATGACATTAATTTTAAGGTGGCTTAAAAAGGTTTTGAAAGACGTACCAAATGTATAGCCATGGAAAAGTTCCAAATCTCATATATAGCAAAAGTAAATGAAACAAAGAGAGAGCAAGCAAGATCACAATGGAAACATTAACTCAGTAAGAAGGGCAAATCACCAACGGCGGCAGATCCAATAATAGTAAGAAAGTTCATAGTTTAAAATTTAAAAAGGCATTAACTCAGTAAACAAAGGCACAGAAGGGCCTATCAAAGCCAACGACCACCAATCACAGATCCAAGAATCTTCTACAATACGCATGAAGGCATTAATGTTCCAAAAAATACCCTAAATCTCTAACAGTTTAAAAGTACTTTTTTATTGCATTTTCTTATAATATTTTTAAAGTTATTAAAAATGATCCTTATCTAAAAAAGATTACTACTAAAATTAAACGGACTATTTACTATTTTTAAAGAAAAATTTCAGGAATTGAATATCTAATTTAGATGCCTTTCAATAAATTTTTTACATTAATTACAGGAAGGAAAGAAACAAAAACATGTTAGACACAAAAATTTCACGTTAACCATTCACCCCTGCTACCTTCTTTATCTATTTTTGTTTTAGGTACCAGAGGAAAAAACATGTTAGATAGCATTCCTTATGCTTCCTTTTTTCTTAGTTTTGCTTTCCCTGATGTACCAAAAAAGGTGAGAGAGAGAGAGAGACAGACAGACGGACTTTTCACAAAAACCAAATTAGTGAAATGAAATCCTTAGCTAAAAAAAACAAAGATTATACTGGTCTACCTTTTCCTAGTGGCTTTGGGTCTTAATTCTCAAACTCTCGGTCAAGGTTTCGAGATTGGTAGAGAGAGAAGAAAAAAAAAACAAAAAAACAAAACAAAGATTATGATAAATAAAAGAAAATGATGAACCATGTGGCATGCAACGTTAATAACTAAATCATTTGGGAGTATTATGAGAGCATTTGAAATACCATATCTTATAACGTTTGCCATGATTTTAGCATTTTATGTAAAAGCCCAAATTTTTATTATTATTTTTTTTTTTTTGGATAAGTAAAGAATCATTAAAAAAGCGTTCAAAAAGGGAACGAGTCCCATGTACAAAAACAAAACAGGAACCTATGAACCCAATAAGTCAAAGAGATCAACAGCATCGCCTAAAGAAGAACAATGTCTCCCCTTCGCCCAACTGAAAATGGAGCGAATGATATGAAGTTTCAAAGTTGCCGTAGACACCTCCATTCCTTCAAAAAATCTGTTATTCCTCTCTTTCCATATGCACCACCATACACAATGTGGAATGGTCTTCCAACAATCACGAGCATGACCCCCCACAAAACATCCCCTCCACGCTTCAATCATGCCCCTTGTGGACCGGGGCATCACCCAAGAAATACCGAACAATCCGAAGATTAGATTCCAGCAATCGTGCACCACAGGGCAGTGTAAGAGTAGATGATCCGTAGACTCATTTTTGCATAGGCAGCACCGGTTGACAATGATAATGCCTCTCTTCCTCAAGTTATCCAATGTCAAAATCTTACCCCAAACAGCAGTCCAAACAAAGAATGCCACTCTAAGGGGAACCTTAGAGCACCAAATAGTCTTCCAAGGGAAAACAAAGCCAGCAAAGTTGGAAAGACGCAGAAGAACATCATCACCTATGTCACCTACCTCCTCTTGATACAACATATCCAGAAGAGTGCAAGCCTCATCCATCTCCCAATCCTGAAAAGAACGCCTAAAGCGCACATCCCATGTAATCCCACTGCTATCAAGCCGATAGCAATCAACTACAAAGGCATGTCTATCATTAGCGATTCTAAAAAGTCTGGGAAAAGAACAAGACAACGGTTGGTCTCCGCACCATAAATCCTCCCAAAACCGGACACATCTACCATCCCGAACTTTGAATCTAATATGAGAAGAGAAGACATCCCAGCCTTTCCGAATAAATTTCCACACGCCAATTGCTCTTGCGTTAGGGATTGGGTATGAAGACCACCCACCTCTCTCTTCCCCGTAATGACATGAGACAATCCTCCTCCACGGGCAGTGTTGTTCCCTACCAAATCTCCACAGCCACTTGCTAGGAGGGCTCTATTAAAGGGGATCAGCCTCCTAATACCCAGGCCACCCAACTTAACGGGCTTGCAAATTTGCTCCCACTTGACAAGATGGTACTTGAACTCTTCGCCCCTTCCACCCCACAGGAAATCCTTTTGAATTTTTTCGATCCTTTCAGCAACAGAACACGGAATCTGGAACATAGATAGGAAATAAGTGGGAAGGTTTGAGAGAGCGCTCTTTATAAGAGTGACCTCCCCCCCCCCCCCCCCCCCCCCCGCGACAAATATTGCTTCTTCCACCCCGCCAATCTCTTCTCAAACCTAGCAATTAGGATCCCAACTCCCCACCCTTCTAGAGGAAACCCCAAGGGCAGACCCAAATAATGAATAGGGAAAAAGCTCACCCCACACCCAAGAACTGCGACTAAGGAGGATATACCCTGAACTTCCCCAATCGGGACAAGCACGCCCTTGCCAACATTAACTTTCAGCCCAAAAACTGCCTGAAAACATACAAGAATACACCTCAAATATCTCAATTGGGCCGCTTCAGCATCACAAAAAACCAAAATATCATCTGCGAACAACAAGTAAGATATCTCCATATGATGAGTTGAATCTCTACCCACTCTAAAGCCTTTGATAAAACCCAAATCCTCTACCCTCTTCATCAGTCTGCTCAAGCCCTCCATAACAATGAGAAAGAGAAAACACGACAAAGGATCAACTTGTCTCAACCCCCGAGAACTTCCAAAGAAACCATCAAGAAACCCATTCACAAGAACAAAGAACTTGATGGACGAAATACATGTCTCTATCCAAGTCCGCCATCTACTTCCAAAGCCTATTCTCTGAAGCAAATACAACAAAAAACTCCAATTAACGTGATCATAGGCTTTTTCAATGTCGAGCTTGCATAAAACTCCAGGGACAACGCTCCTCAACCTAGAATCCACACATTCATCGGCGATAAGAACGGAATCAAGGATCTGCCGTCCCCCAACAAAAGCGTTTTGGGACTCCAAGATAACCCCATCCAAAACATCCCTCAACCTGAGAGCAAGAACCTTAGGAATGAGCTTATAGATGCAGTCCACCAAGCTAATTGGCCTAAAGTCCTTAATATTAGTAGCACCGCCCTTCTTGGGAATGAGGGCAATAAAATAAGCATTTAACGACTTCTCGAAAGCCCCATGAGAATGAAACTCCTGAAAAGTACCCATAACCTCCCTTCGAACCACCTCCCAGTTTTCCATCAGAAAGCGCATAGTAAACCCGTCAGGCCCCGGTGCTTTGTCACCATTACAGCTCGACAAAGCCTTCAGCACCTCTTCGGTAAATGGGGCCTCAAGACCATCTCTCTAAGTAAATAACATCGAAATTAATACCATCAAGCTTAGGCCTCCATCCCAACGGCTCAGTGTAGAGCCTCTGATAGAAAGAACCAATCCCCTTACGGACGCCATCCTCCCTGCACAACTCTTGACCATCAACCCGGATTCGCTCAATATGATTACTCCTTCTATGCGCATTTGCAAGCCTGTGAAAAAGATCCACCTCTTCAAGCCATAAGGCCATGGACTTCTGACGCCGTGAAATCTTTTCCATTGAAGCAATCTCAATGAAATCCGCCTGGCAAGCTGCTCTCCTAGAGCATAGAGAATCCCCATCCCCACCCACCTCTTCAAGGTGATCAATTTTAGAAATTTCAGTAAGGACTCTATTTTTCCTCCATTCAAGATTCCCAAACACCTCCTTTTCTACCTCTTCAATTCAATTTTAAGGCCTGTAGTTTCCGGGCTAACACAAAATTAGTGGACCCGATGGCCGTGGCCTCCTCCCACCAGGACTGGACAGACTCTTGGAAGTTCTCCACCCGCAGCCACATAGTCTCAAATCAAAATGGAGAAAGCCGAGAGCTCAGACCCCCACAATCCAAAACCAATGGAGTATGATGTGAAGTAACCTTAGCTAAAGCCGCCTGAATGACATCCGGAAATTTCTCTTCCCACTCCCCATAAATCAAGAACCTATCCAGCCGTGAGAGAGTAACAGACTCCCTACAACTAGACCAAGTAAATGCTTCCCCTTCCAAAGGCAAATCAATAAGAAAGTGACCATCAACAAACTCCGAAAACTGAAACATCTCCGAAGACCACCTTCCCCGTGTAGATCTCTCTAACGGAGACCTAACAGAATTAAAATCCCCACCCAGGCACCAAGGAAGAGACCACAGTCCTTGAACGTGGCTAAGCTCCTACCAAAGGAAAGGCCTCTCACTATCATCAACCGGTCCATAGACCCCAGAATAAACCCATCTGAAGTTGTCCTCCTCCATCTTGAACACAAAAGAAATAGAGAACCTCCCCCTCCAAGTGTCCATCTTTGACAGCCATCGTTGATCCCACATGACTAAGATACCACCAAAGATCCCTAAGGCATTCAACGCATCCCATTCAACGAACCTACCTCCCCATAGACTTCTAACCACCCCATCCGACATTGATGCCATCTTGGTCTCTTGCAAACAGACAACGTGGGCTACCCAATTCCTCAAAGCAACCTTCACCACCCTCCTTTTGTCCAGATCGTTGAGACCTCAAACGTTCCAGGAAATAATTCGTAGCTTCATTGGGAAACAGATAAAATCATCTCCCCTCCTCCCTTCCTCCCACTCCTAGTCCTTCCCCTCTCTTTCGCCACCCCTTCCTTCCCTTCATAGTTAACATTTGAAATGAGATTCTTGACCTCCTACTCCCCTTTCCAAGATAGTAGAGTTCTCTTGGTTTGAGCCCCTTTCATACCCTGATTGATTCCCTCAATAGTGACACCCACAAGTTCACTAGTGGCACCAATATTCTCTACCACCCATTCCTTACCCTTCCACAATAGCTTGAAGGATGGATAGTGTCTGATCACTTTTGCCCTCACAAGTGACACCCAACAGTTCACTAGTGGCACCAATATTCTCTACCACCCATTCCTTGCCCAAATCAGCAGTCGTCTCTGAACTTTCGGGTCGCACTACGGCCAAAGGTTCCACTATTCCCATAACAGAGTGATCCGTCTCCATCCATGGAATTAAATCCCTGGAACATTCTTGCTGAAAGGAGGCCAATCTCCGTTCTCCTCCCCCTCACTATCCTTGCCATTAACATCCATATCCATCTGCAAATCCGTAGCAGAATCACCTGGATCATGTGTTGTCGAACTGTGGGAATCGTTCGCCTCTGATCCTTCGGGAGGCAAGCAATTAAGGCCTTTCAAAGTGACAAAAAGCCAAAACTCTTTAACCAAAGCCATAACAAACTCATCAGTCAATCTGAAATGGAGATCACGTCCCACACAAACCGTCCCCCCATCAGAGCTTCCTTCGATTCCAGACCACTCCTTTACAACATGAATCACTGACCTATCAAGCCTTGGGACAATGAGCCCAAAATCATCCATCTAACGAGCACAAACATCCTCGACACCACCACCACTCCTCAACACCCCACAAGAAGGAGTAGAAGAAGAAGAAGGAGCAGAAAGAAGGCTCTAAGGATAAGTGACAGAGGTCGTACCTGGGTTGGTGAAAGCAGGAGAGCGAGCGATCCACTTCTGTTTATCGTTATGGGACCATCGAGTACCATGGCGGGACAACTGATAGCTCCGGTGTAAAGATCTAAGACACCTTTCATTCGACGAATTAAGAGCAAAGAGGAATGGCCCGTTTGTGTATGCGTTAGGACAACACTTATCGTGTTGAGAAATCATCTCTTCCGCGTTCGAGCCGATCTTACTTGCACTCATCTTCATCCACCTCGTTTTCTCAGACAAAGACCAATGTCTACTTACAGATGAAAAATCCCTAGTTGTGAAACGCTGTGTGAAGGACTGGACATGGGCCTGGGCTGAACTTCCATCACGGGGCCTCGTTAAAGCGTTTAAGATGGGCTTATCATTTGGTAAGGAAATGGACAAACAACTGTTAGGCCCTCGCTAGACCTTCCTCTTAATCCCTTGGGGGACCCGAAGCCCAGACCAAGACATTAATCCAATAGGCATGGGCCTATGAGGCCCATGACTCAGAGCAAGCCTGTCATTGGCAGCCTCCTTTGCATAAAGGTTTCCCAACCGTTCACATGCCTGACCACATGTATGGACATCCTTAGTTCATGCAAGCCGAGGAAAATTTGAAAGAGGATAGAGGAGGGGCGCATGCATGCTTGTTATGGTACCCCGTTCCCCACTTGCAGACGACGCAATGAGTTGCACGCATCTCTGTCCTTGGGGCCGAGATGAATCTGAACCACCGGCCGGGAGGGAGGGAGTATAACTCGGCGCCTTGCATCCATCTTGTGAGCCAAAACTGGATTTCGGAAGGATAGATGGAGTGGATTCCTTTGTTAAAGCGACCTTATAGGCCAATCACTGATCTTCTACGAAAACATACTCCGGAATCACTCCTCCATCAGAAACATGGATAATAACTCTCCCTCTATCCGCCGTGCCGTCTGCCTCCACGCCTCTGAAACCACCGCACATATCCCCTATGGCTTCGAACAGCTTCTGACACCATAGATGGAAGGGCAGGCCGTACAACACCACCCTCCTTTTCCTGTCTCTTGGTCTCACCGCCAAACATCCTACCGCAAAGTACCAAATGTCGATTGACAGGGTTGCATCTCCCTATGTCTTCTTTCCTGGGAACAAGACCCCTTGTGCCTCACCCTCTGATGGCAATCTGAACAGAAAAAGACGATAGGGCAAGGGTGAAACCACCACCCCACACGAAATCTTCCAAGTTTTTGACGCCCACGTCTCAATCCTCTCGATACTTCCCACATCTCTATCAAAGCGACCAACAAGGCATGATTTCAGGACAGTTTCGCGGCTCTTCGTGCTCTGATGATCAACCCTAAACACGCTACCCTCGTCAATTGAAAAACATGCAATCTCGCCGTTGAGATTAAGGCATGGGAGTCTCGCTGCATCGAGAAAATATCGCTCCCACATCAACCCTAAAAAACTATATTAGAGACTTAGTCCTAGCTGTAATTATGTAAAAGCCTAAAATATAAATAAATGTGCTTATACAATACTCCCTCTGTCCCAATATACATGTCCTGCATGGGGAATCCAACTTTTTATGGTAGTAGAGTTTTAATAGTTTTTTATTTTATTGATAAGAGTGAAATTTCAAATATGTCCTTACTAAAAGACAAATTAGTGCAGTTATTTAGTTAAAATGATAATTTAGGAATGTTATAAAAAATAGTACATTCAATTTTAAAATGGGACATGTTTTTTGGGACATCCCAAAATGGAAAGATGGACAACTATTTTGGGACGGAGGGAGTATGTGTTTTGATAAGTGAATGTGCTAATACAATATCATTTAGCATTACAGCCTAAAACAATATTACTAGTTTTTTTGTGTTTTTGTACAAGTAACAATGTTATTAGTATGTTAGTAAAATATCATAATATGAGTTCTCCAATCAAATCGATCAATGATTATTTCCTTCTAAAAGAGTAATCATGATATTGCTCAACAATAAACCAGTGCACCCACCCCTCTCGGCATTTGTGATTCTAGGCAATATCAACACCGTGATTTTTTAGTATTTTATATAAAAGCCACATATCCAATCCAATATTGTTTAAAATGACGATAAAAAATAGATATATTACTAGCATGTCGATAAAATTTCATAGTGCGAGTTCTCCTATTGAAACTCTGAACTATTATTTTCTTCTAAGAGGATTATCATGATTTGTTAGTTCCAGTATATGAGAATTGTTTCCATTCTTCAAATTAATCAAAAAAAAACAAAAAAACAAAAAAAATGAACTTGAAATTGGAAAGAATAGAAACTCCAGCTTTTTCTTACGTGTTCGATAAAGGGAACAAGAACTTGGTCCAATAACTCCTCCTCGGCTGCGTCTCTAATGTACTTGTTAAGAAACCACAGTGATTGTCCCAAAGAAACTGCAAAAAAAATATACAACGAAAATATCTTTAGCAAATACTCCATTCAGAAATTCCTCGTATTTTGATAACTACTCGTTTTGCAATTAGGGTTAGGTGTAAAATGCATTTTCTTGTAATACTGTGTGCTTTTCTATCATTCTTGAGGCTCTTCGGGTTTCTTCTTGAAAAAACTGTGCTCTTTCATCTAGAGTATCTCCCTAAAACCCTAGTTCTGAAATTCTCTCTAAAATATGAAAAATTCTCTCTAAACCCTAAACGGCGTAAAATTTGTTTCTCGTACCACCAAGTGAGCCTGATCTGGGAGTGGAATCGAGACGAGAAATGGCGTCTTGGAGTTTCTTGGAACGAGCACTGAGCAAAGTGTTTAAGACTCGACCAACCGTTGTCGAAACCATCGAATTCGAGTCTGGCGATGATAAGGAAGAGGAAGACTTCCCCATCATAATTTGTTCCTCCATGGCTGAAAAAACAGAGCAGAATTAGCCTGTGTTTACTCGACCCCTACCGCTAAAAAGCTGTGGTGGAAGAATGTTTATATTTGAGCACCAAGGAATTGGAAAATATTTGAAATTTTATTGCAAATTTTAAAGTTTGAAAAATTAAATGTTGGTTTATATATAATGAATAAGTATTTTTAATTATATATTTAATAAAAATAAAAACTGATAACTATATTAAAATTTAATTAAAAATAATTGTTTTTTTATAATTATAAAAAAATAAAATAAAAAAAACTTTTTTTTTTATACCATATGATATTGTACATTAATTTGACAATTATGATTATGACGGAAAAAAATAGAAGAGGGAGAGATAATACACTGTTAGCATAAATATATACAGAGAATTTTTTTAAAAAAAGTGAGAGAAAATTCATAAAAGTTGGCTAAATATAGTTAATATTCACAAAACACTTTTATACTATGAGATTATTAGTATACACATTCCTTTAGACATTTTCAGAAGAGTAAAAATGTAAAACGGGTATTATAACATTATTTTTTGTTAAATTTCTGATTGAGGGTGTTTTCGTATAATTTAAAATATATATAAATATTTTTAGTACATTTTTTCAAATCAGGAGCGAAATTGCAACGCAAAACTAAGTTATACAATTCTCAATAGGTATTACTCTTACGTTTCGAGCGCGCTCACACTCTTACGTTAGGACTCAAATTTTTATTATTTAAGACTTAATTATACGGCTCACATGTATTTTCGTTCTCACTTAAAAAGTGACTTACACCGAAAGTATACATATGTAAATTTTGATTTGGTGGTAGGTAGGTTTTTATTCCTTATGCTTTAAAGTAGCCCACTAGCCAGAAGTAAAAACAAAAGAACTCTTAGATTAGTTGTGGGCCTCGCCAACTTTTTTACATAGCTGGATCGGGCTCACTACACCATATGAATGAGACTGTGAGTCTGAGTCGGCCCCAATAAAAGTGTCATTAGAAGTTAGAATAATCGTGGGCCTCTGTCCAAATTAGGATACGTCGTAAGAATTCCAAAGTTCAATCCAGACTGAGCTCGCACTTTGGGCACTGTCGTGGGAACAAGACAAGCCCAAAGTTGACCCCGAAAGCAATCGGACATGTCGTATCTAACATGAACCCGAATCTGAGCCCAAAATTGGCTAGCAGCATTTAAGAGCACACACTAAATTGCAAAATAGTCTAATGTCTTATTATTAAAGTAGAATATATTGGTTCTCATATTTCATACAGAAAGTCAAAACCATGCAATTCTCGTAACAGGTGTAATAAGAGTCATTTATCTTATATCAAAATTAAATAAAAAAATAATTGGATATAAATAAATAGGTATGTAACACTGTTCATTAATTTTTAAGTAAATGAATAAGCGTCCACCCATTATAATGGATATCAGAACTAGATTCAATCCTTAATCCGGTGTTACGTCTAGCGCCCAATTCGAAAGGCGTTTGGGTTTGTCACCCGGGTAGGTAGGGTGGCCTGAACTGCAACAAGAGCATTGAGAATTTGGGTGGGAGAGAATGTAACTAGGGTCATTTGTCTCACATTAAATCCAGATGAAAAAGTTATTTGGTATAAATGGGTGGGTATGTAACATTAACCAATAACTTTAACTTTTTGATAAATGGATAAGCACCCATCCATTATAACAGACTTCTTTATTCTCATAATGTTTTAAGTTAATAACACGAAGTTCTTATGCCTTGAAGTGGCATTATTTTTTCTGATAGCTCTTCCACGCGGTGAAAAAGTAGAACTACTTTCCTAAAACGCTATTATTAACCCTCTTATAAAAGCAATGGTGGGGCAACTCATATGTACGAGACAAATCCTTAAAAGAGTCATTTCACCTTCCTTTCACTTTTCTGATTTAGTACTGACTTGATCGTTAGAGGCTCGTAAATCAGTACCACATTGGTGTCCCTTGTTCACATTTCTCTTTCTTTTTTAGATATGACATCATTCCGGATTGCGAAATCTTGCATCAACATTAATAAAAAAATTCACCCGTGACAATATATATATATATGTGAAAAAAAAGAAAAAGAAAGTTACGGATACTGTCAAAACATTTGGTTATTACTTGCTTATCTATACGTGAATTATTGAATTCATTCTCATCACCAATATTTACTGTGCCAACTCGTTATGGCCAAGTAAGCATGCCACAGGGAAAAAACAGACTATTCTAAAACAAAAATGCGTTAATAATCAGGGAAACAGAGGCCAAAAGTAGGATGGGTAGTTAGAGTAGGATGGGTAGTTAGAGTAGGCGGTAGCTAAAGCTGATGGATCCCCTTGGATTCCCTCGTTTTTATAAATTTACATTAATTATTTATATATGGTGAGTTCACGTGTAAGGTAGAGGAATCATTTAGGCTATGTTTATGAAGAAATTAAATATTAAAATTTAATAAAAATAATTTATTAATTAATATTTTTATGTCTAAATAAATAAAGAAAAGAAAAAAATTAGATGGAAGGGAGGAGAAGAAATAATGAATGAGAGAGAAGAGATTATGCATTTCTTTTTTTTTATTCGAAATTTTTTTTTATTATTTTTATCATTATATTCAATAATATTTGTAATATTACGAGTATAATTTATAAAGAATGACATTATAATTTAAGATAATATTTAATTTAAAATTTTTATAATAGTTCACTCGTCTTTTTTTATTTCTTCCGTCTATTTTTTAAAAAATAAAAATTTTATAAAAGAGTAAGATGGACCCTTTCTACACTCTTTTCTTTTTTTATATAAGAAAATTCTTCCCATCCTTCATATTTTTGTTCTCCAAGCCTCTTATTTCCTTCATACAGCAGGAGGATTTTTTTATATATTGTCATCGAACGTCATGTTGTTTTCTGGGCCCAAGATAATTATGAAATTAGGATATTGTCTGCATGATGCGCCGCATGGCCCATTTTATTTCTTTCTTTACCAGCTACTTTATCTATACACATATATCTAATCCCTTGTAAAGTAGGAAAAGTAAAAAGAATCTCCTACCTACCTCTTTTCTCTATGCTCTTTAATTGTACGTGCTTCCTTCTTTTGTTAATCATATTAAGCAAGACTTCCACTAGGACAGCTTGGACTTTTATTTATTTTTATTATTATTATTACTTTTTTTTTTCTTTATATGTTAAAAAGTGTGATAATAAACGTTGAAAGCAAGTGACCAACCACTTCTTTTGGTGCTTCAGCTAGCTTGCCTAAGCCCTAGAAGATGCTTAAAATCAAAACCAAATTAAGTACCTCTCGATTCGTTTTCTGAAAGGCGCATTGGGTTGATATGTTGAATCATAAGCTTATTATTATTATTATTTTGTGTGTGAGAGTGTGTGTGTGTTTTTTTTTTTTTTTTTATTTAAAAATATCGTTTTATATAGAAGAAAAAATTTCCTAGATATTCTTTGAGCAAATCCTATGAGTTTTGGAGCATTGATGTTATTCATTCCTATAATATGTCACATAAGTTAGTGATCTTACTTTGAATCTATTTTTCTTAGTAAAAATTTTGAAATATTTCTCAATCCAAACTCAAGCTGAAATCAAGATTTGACAAGAAAAAATTTAGTCGTGAAATTAAAAATGTCATCATAGTCTTAATAAACTTGTTTCAAAATAGTTATCATGAAAATGAAAATGCTGGCTAACTTATAAATAAAGTTATAATTTGTTTGTCAAACAATTTTGAGATAAAGTTAAATTAGGTTGATAAAAAGCTTTGATGCATTTGTTCCGGGTCACTCTTTACACTCATTCAAATCAAGACTAATTTTATTGTACGATATTTACTTATAACTTATGGACTCGATGGAGAATAGTACAACTTAAAAGTTTTATGTTGGGAGGTGGAAAATCACATGTGAAGGTCAGACTAGACGTTGAAATCACAAATCACAACAAACAAACAAACATACATACATGTACAAATATATAAATTGTGGTACATATATATCTCATGCAAATTCTGAACCCAACTTCAAATGTAAATTCGTAATTATGCCCAATCCTAAGGGCTATTCTTGTCACATTCTCAACCCACTGTGAAAAGTCCTACATGTCTAGTCTAAATCTCACATCCCAAAGTTGACTGAAAAAATCTATTAAAAAATATTTGTCATTAAACATTAAGAAAAAGTTGAAAAACAAAACAAAAAAACTCAGACCTCTCTCTGACCAGCCCTCCTGTCAATAGAGTCTCTTTCTCATTCACAGACTTTCTGGCAGGGCATTTTTCTCTCTGGCCACTTTTCGTCAACTTTTCCGGCGACATTGCGTTCAAATCTACAATGGGTTTCTAACCATACTCTTTTTCTGGTGAGTTACGTCTTTGTGGCTTTATACCTCAACTATTCAACCTGGGTTGATCTTCAAATGCCACTCTTTTACTTACTTCTTCAGTCTAGGGTTTTCATTTCTTTATCTCTTCACTGAGTTTCCACCTATTTATATATATATAAATACAGATGAATGTGTTATGTATGACCTTATTTTTTATAGTCTCAATTCATTTTGGACGGTAAACAATTTCCTAAAAATGTCACTTTTGAGCTTTTAAAGTGATTACATATACCCAATTTCTCATCATATTGACCTAAATTTTGGGTCCCATTTGTGCCTGAATTTTCAAACCAGAGCCCAATCAAGTCATTATGTGTGCGTGTGTATATCTGTGTGTATTCATTTTGTTTATTTGCAGTCAGCTCGGCGTTGTCCTGCTTTGAATTTGTTGTTTAGGTCATACTTTCTTTAGTTCAATCACCATTGGTCAATTCTTCATTTGTAGCTCGTGTGCTCATTTTTCTTATAGGTTTGGAGGCCAAAACCAGCATTTCTAGGTATTGCCCATGGTGGTATTCAATCCCGGTGTCTTGAATTATTGGGCCTTTGATTGTCTTTGCGGGTACCAAACTCTCAACGTCACTTTCTTCAACTTCAATTGTTTCTACATTTACATATATATAAATACATTGCTTGATTTTGGATTTTCAACTGCTTTTACCTAATAATCATGGAAATGTGGTTATATGTACTGATTGCCATTACGATTTAAGTCTTCAGTGTCTTCTTTTTTCTTGCTACTAGAATTTCTGAGCATCTTTAGAATTTCTTGATCTTGAAAGTTTGCAAACTTAGTCCCCTGTTTTAACCTAATTATTGTTGAAATGGGATTCAATACCTTTAGCATGGTTTGGTGATTTGCAGAACTTAGAAGTGGTTGTCACTCTTATGTCTTCTTTTCTGCATCGCTAAGCAGTTTCAGAAATGCTTGGACAAGAGAGAATGCTCTTTGATTTACCTTTCCTACTCTGTATCTCCATAGCCATTTTGCTTTTTCCAGTAGTCATTTCACAAATTCCATTGGGTTCAACAATTTCTGTAATGAAAAACGATGATTGGGTTTCTTCCAATGGTGATTTTGCAATTGGGTTCTTCTACCATTCAGATCAGTATGTTGTTGGGATCCGCTTCAATTCGAAAACTATTCCAATTGATAAACAAACAGTGGTTTGGGTTGCTGGAGCTGACATTTCAGTTGGTAACAAGTCTTATTTCCAGCTGACCCAAAATGGAGAACTGGTTTTGTTTGATTCCATGAAGGGGGTTATAGCTTGGAGAAGCGAAACTAGCAACTCATCTGTTGCTTCGGCGGTTCTGCTTGACAATGGGAATCTTGTCCTGCTGAACAGAAAGAATGATATTGTTTGGCAAAGCTTTGATAATCCATCAGACACACTACTCCCAGGCCAGAATTTCACTGCTTCTCGAATGCTTCGAGCTGCTAGCAGGAATTCTATGTCGAGTTACTACAGTCTTGAGATGGCCGTGTCAGGTCAATTGCAACTCAGGTGGGAAAGCAATGTTGTTTATTGGACTAGTCAAAGCCCTTTTCAATCAAATCTCCGAGCTATATTCAACTCTGAGGGGATCCTTCAGATTCTTGACCAAAGATCCAAATCTGTTTGGTCTGTGTTCGGAGATGATCACAATGATTCAAATGTGAATTTCCGATTTCTTAGGCTAGATGTTGATGGTAATCTTCGGCTATACTCATGGCTAGAAGCTTCAAGGTCATGGAGATCGGTTTGGGAAGCTGTTGGGAACCAGTGCAACATCTTTGCTACGTGTGGCCTCTGTGGCATTTGTGTTTTCAATTCATCAGGATCCCCTGTTTGCAGATGCCCCTTCACACCTACAGGTGAGTCCAAATTGCAATGTTTGGTTCCATACCGACAGGAGTGCAAATCTGGTTCTTCCATGATTACATATGAGCACACTTTCCTGTATGGAATTTACCCACCAAATGAAACGACCTCACATCATAGTTTACAGCAATGTAAAAGCTTGTGCCAAGAAGACCCACTTTGTACTGCTGTGACCTTTAGAACTGATGGGACTGCACAATGCCAAATGATGGCAACACAATACATCAGTGGTCACTCAGACCCTTCTTTAAGTTCAATATCATTTGTTAAGAGATGCTCAGATCCGATTGCGGTTTTACCTATTTCCCCCAGGCCTCCATCATCGTCTGCTAATGATACTACCCAAAATCAGTCGAACGACTTTTGCGTTCCTTGTCTTGTTGGAGTGGCCTCAGGTACATTTGTTGCATTTCTTGTAATTCAGTTTGGAATTGGCTTCTGCATCTACAAGAGAAGACACTATATCAGGAAGAAAGCTGCTTTAGCTTACACAGGTCCTACCTCAAATTGTTTGATCATTTTATCCTATCCCGAAATCAAGGACCTCACTGGAAATTTCAAGCACCAGGTCGGACCAAAGATGTTTAAAGGCATGCTTCCAGATAACCGCCCAGTTGCAGTCAAAGAACTGAAAACTTCTATTGAGGAAAGGAAGTTCCGAAGTATAGTTTCAAAGATAGGAAGTATTTATCACAAAAGCCTTGTGAAGCTGGAGGGTTACTGTTGTGAGTCCGGTCACAGATTTTTGATTTATGAATTTGCCAATAGTGGCTCACTGGGAAATTGTATAGAAGATCCTAAGATGTGCAAGAGACTGACTTGGGGAAAGAGGATGGAGATGTGCATAACCGTGGCGAGGGCCATTTCTTACTTGCACACAGAATGTAGGGAGTTTGTAAGCCACGGAAATCTGAAATGTGAGAATGTGGTTTTGGATGAAAACTTAGAAGCAAAGGTGAGCGAATTTGGGCTAGGGCTCGTTTGTGGTGAGGCATCCTACACTGGTGGAGCAGCCGAGATGGATGTAGGAGATTTCGGCAAGATGGTGTTAGTGTTGGTAAGTGGGTGCCGAGAAGCCAATGATGTTTGCCAGTTGGCTTATGAGAAGTGGGCAGGAGGTCAGGCTGAGACGTTTGTAGATGAAAGAATACGTGGGGTGAATTTGGATGAATTGGAGCGTCTATTGAGAATTGCTTTTTGGTGTTTGCAAGCTGACAATCGAATGAGGCCTTCAATGGGGGAGGTGATAAAGGTGTTGGAGGGAACTTTGACTGTTGATCCTCCACCACCTCCTTTCGTTTCCCGCAGTCCTCCAGAGGAAGAATCAGACACAGAAATGTAGAACTCAAGCAAAACATTAGGATTAATTTCATTTATTTGATTCTATCTTCCTTTCCATCTCCTTTTGTATAGTAGAGCTAACTGCAAGGTAGAAGCAACTTAAATTCTTGTTGCAATGCATGGTTATGACATTTTGACACATACTCTTCTGAGATTGGCATGCCATTGTTTGTTCCCAACAAGTATGGGTGTTTGCGCCATTGTGAGGAATTTGTTGTTTTGATGATGGATGTATGTATCTGAACTTAATTTGTAATTGCAACAATTTTATTAGAATGTGCATTTGAACTCTGCTCCATATTTAAATGGACGAATCTGTAGAAAAATCTGCTGTTTCCGCGTAATTGCCGCCATGGTATATATTATAGAAAATTTGAAAAAGATTCACCAGGATGAGTCTGTTATGTAAGATCTGGAAGCACCCTTTCAAGCATATACATATGCAAATTTAAGTGTGTGTGTGTGATAGTGAAAGGAACGATATGAGCAGTTTTTGGGTGGTATTCCCCAAGTCTTTTCATATTTTTGAGTTGTACTCCTATTTAATCTGAAAGACTGCATATAGATTTAAGCACAATTTAATTTGGATATGCTTTTGTGAATAACATTCAGATGACCTAACCTTCTTCAGAATGTCTAGTTGGCTTTACCTGACTGGGCTATGTTCAAACAACATTTCTCTCATCGGAAGACTGCAAAGGCACAATCTGGGGACTGGTTTAAGGTCATTAAAATCATCCTGAAGCTGAAGGTACCACAGATTTTCTTCAAAACCAATTACAGGACCTAATGGGCCTGAGTAGGCCCAGTTATAAGTTGTGTCTCAGAATCGGATCAGCAAAAACATAGGCCTGGTGAACTGCAGTTTCGGCCCATTAAATCGAACATAAATCAAGTTCGGCCTCATCTGAAAGTTTCTTCTGGATCCAAAGTTGGTTTTTTTGAATTGCACCTGGGCCTTTCGTGAAAGTTTCACAGGTCCTTTAGTAAATTTTTTTTGCTGGTAAATTGAAATTAACAGACCCCTATCACAAAGCCCAAACGTTTTGTAAAAGCAATCCGTGGTCCCTTTTCTTTTCTTTTCTGTTTTTTTTTTTTTTTTTTTTGGGTTAAAGAAGTACATTTTTGGCCAAATCAATGTGACTTCAATTTGAGCAGTTCTACTTTATCAAAGTTATTCGGCTTAGCAATTCCCAATCCATCAGTTTCTTCTGAACTTCAAGTTAATTTCTACTACATAGTTTATGATACTTTGGTTACAAATGAGCTAATCGTCAATGAATAATTTAGGCTTGATTTGACAAAAGTTTGATTTGCATTTGCTTGTTAAGCAAATAATTCAAACTCAAACAATATATTGGAGATCGCTATATATTGCCCGTACTCGAATCTCTTCCCCTTATTTTTTTGGATGGAAAGAAGAGATGTAGAAAGAAAATAAGAAGCAAAGGGACAAATTTTCTTTTTTCAGTAGAGAAATGAGAAAGAAGAATAGGAAAAGTGATCCATCTTTCCTCCTTTACAAATTTTAATTCACCTAAAAATGGGCGAAAAAAATAAGGGAAGAAGACAAGTAGACTATTATAGAAGTTTTAATTAAATAATATCAACATTTATACAAATTTTAAATTATAATACTATGATCTATAAATTACAATATTATAAATATTATTGAATATAATGGTAAAAATAATTAAAACTTTCATTTTCCTTCTCTCCTAACCTAAATTATGAGTTTCTTCTTTTCTCTTTTATCAAACCGAACAAAAAGAAGGGAATATATAATCACTTCCCTAATGATGTCCCATCCATTTAATTTTTTTTCTTTCATGTCGAACAGAAAAATAAGGACAGAAAGTATATACCGTTGGGCTAATTACCTCCCATAGGTAAATAAGTTGAAATCATAATCATGTTGATAAAAATGTAACTGTGATAATGACTTTTTCAAGTTTTATTCTCAAACCAATTGAGTTTGAGCTGGTGAATATCGTAGTTTAGTTCACACTCAATATATACTTACTAATTTAAACTTGAGCTTGAACTCCAATAATAATTTAATTAATTGGGGAAAAGTAGGAACATCAGAAAAATAATATTCACATAGTTTCAGCCAATCACAATTCACAACCAACAATCTTTGCTAAGCTTAGATAGGCTAGACTTGAAAGTAACCCTAAAGACACTACCACGTGGACAAAATCCTCTCTGGCGAAACTGTAATTTTGTCTCCTCTCATTAGTAATGTACATTACCAAAATATTATTATGTGAAGCCGAATATCACAATATTTTTGTGAGATATATCATTAATTAAACGGGATATAATACCATTTGGCCTGATAGAATTTTAGTACACCAAACAAGCCTCAGAATAAGTTAGTGGAACTTTCCCAAAAAGAAAAAGGAATAAGTAATAAGTTAGTGGACCTTATAGGTTGTGTAGTCCGTTGCATGTGAGAGTGTAGGGGTCCAGTGGAGCTGACAAACGACTTTTCGAACACCCACTTGCATTCAAGGAAAAAACCAACACATCCACTTGCATTCTGCGGCTGCTGCCGATCTGATTTCAAAGTAAAGTAAATGACCGCCCAAGGAAAATTGATGGAAACTTCCGAACTGAGTACATCTTAGTTCCTTTCACACATAAACCAACTCATGCCAGCAGAGTTTGGCGCATTATGTGGAACAATTCAAACCATGTTGGTTGTGTGATGTAACCGAGCCAACCAGGGTCCCACCCACCCTTATTAGCATTCATTTCCTTTGCCAGCCAATTTTTGTTCCCATCCAAGTTGGGGTCATCGGACCGAGGGGTCGTCTAAGCTAGGCACTCACTCTCCTCCTCGTTCGGGGTGCAAATCACCTGTGCAATTTCCATGCAGCTTCCTACGGTGAGTAATAAGTGGTCTTGATTTGATTACGTTTTACTCCACTTAATAAATATTAATACGGTATTTGACAATTGCACCACTATTTATAAGTAACATTTTATCACTATTTTAAAGTAATGTCACAGAAATCTAAACATAATATCACATAGTTTAAAAAGTAACATCACCACCATTTATAAGTATCTTTCACCCTCAAAACGTGGTGATGTTACTTTTTAGATTATGTGATATTACTTTTAGACTTTTGTCACCACTTTTAATTTCAAATAATAACATAAATGATATGTTGCACTGAGTTATACTTATATGTGATATTACTTTTTAGACTATGTGATGTTACTTATATATGGTGGTGAAATGTTACTTATAAATAGTGATGTAATTGGCCAAACACGGCCTTAGTGTTCGTTAGTTGAAGAATAATGTGACTAAATATGGACCACTTAAAAGTTACAGCAAGAAACTGTATGGAAACCTCACTGTAGGTGATTCGCGCATGTTGGTGTTATGTCTATGTAACATAGTTGTTTGCACTCGCGCAATGTCGGTATGCATAGTTCTTCAAACATGTGGGAACCATATCTAATTTTCAGGAGGAGTGGGGGTTTACCGTGGAGCATCTAAAATCAAAAGATATACAATGGGTCTTGTACATGTTGGTTATGAGAACATATACCTTATAATAATTTCCGAAAATTTAAAAAACATTTACGTTTGGATGGTGGGAATTGTGGGTGGTGGGAACACAATTCTTCAACACTCAAATATAAAATTGGTTCCTTTTTGGTTATGCTGGCGACTGTTTCTCTATCCTCCACTTGCCCACAAAATTAGGTCGGTCATGACCAGCCCACCCACTCTCACTAATCCACTCTTCATTCATCCATAACTTCCAAACTACATTTTATGACCAGTGACCACCATTACGAAATAAACCTGTGTGTCACTCTTTTCAAAATTTTATTTTAAAATACGAGAAAGCATCATGTCACGAGATTTTTTAGGGAATGGTTCCAAAATTGTTTAGGATGCTCCCGTACCTTTCTAGAAATGTTTGTGGTGAACAAGGAGTAGGGTTGTCAAAAGCAATGTGACCCTTTATCTCCTTTTCTTTTTTCATATGTTACAGTTTTGGCAGTTTCACATGTATACATATGCCCTCCTACCCCAGGTAACCAAACATGCCAATCAACAAAATAAAAATTTGGAATTTTTTAAAAACAGAAAATCATTTGCAAAATATTGAACAAATCAAAGTTATCAAACCCAAAACCAATATTAATTTTCAAAAATTCTGAATTCAAGCTTAAACTATTATGCTACTACAAAAAATTATTATAGAAACTAGTCATTCTTAGAAGCTTAGCAGAGCTGACAAGGAGAAACAATGAATAATATAGCTATTACCTAAATTCAACTCCATCAATAATATGTTAAAAAGCATAAAGCCATAAATTAAATATAGACTTCAGAATCACCTTTGTTACACAAAAAAAAACAAAAAAACAAAAAAAAACCTTTAAAATCACTTAAATTTCACTGAACATTGGCCCCCCCTTTAACAAACATAAACCAACTGAAATAAAAATTCCCATCATAATATCCAGAACCATAAAGCTATTCCTCTTGTTTCGTTTGATTCTTCATGAACTAGAAGTCTAACACCCACAGGGCTTGATCTAAATAGCTGCATTCGCCATGCAAATCATAACCATCGGTCATTTCACGTCTATCGGGAAGCAACTGTCCAAATCATCTCTGTTCTCAAATAAAGAATGTTGGGCACGTAAAATGATCATACCTATAATTTCACCCTCCTTACTTCCAGTTACGAAAAAAGAGAAAATTCAAAACTGATAAACCAAGTTAGTACTGAGGACCTAGAGTAATCAGTCGTCAGCTAAGCTGTCTGATTCCATTTAAGCCATCTGCAAAAGGGTCTATGGCATAAAAATTTAGCCCCCGTGTCCGCCCTGGCGCCCCTCCTTTGAGGGAAGATACATCCAGCACAAACCTGCTTGATCCACAGGAGTGATATGAGGAATACAACTTATACTACTAACAATTAAGTAGCCGCTAGCAAATGATAACTCTGAAACTTACATGAGTTGTGATGCTTTCTCAATTTTTGCTGTTCCGCAGTTCATAAGGATTTTCTGATCAATTTTTGATATTGAATTGTCCAGAGGCAGAACGAACATTTTTGGCACTGTATTCACATTTTAAAACTTTCATTACTTCTCATGTCAAAACCCATAACAGAAAAATCAAAAGCAAAGGTAGGCAAATCGGCTCAGGGCTCCTTAGTCCTTACATGATTTAGGGGTGGTAATGCCGCTGCTTCCATCAAGACACAAAAGTTTCTACATCAAAAGGGAGATTCTTATAAGATGAATATAATATGAATGGAAGGTTGGATTATCCGGCTGTAGGAAAATGAAAAAATAAAATAAAAATAAGATGAATGTATGAATGGATGCCAATAAGGAGCAAGAACAACCTTGAGATTCTTATAGCAGGTATCGAGGTCATCATTTACTAAGATATGATCAAAAAGGCCAGGTGATTGTCCCTGTTCAAGCTCTGCCTTAGCATTTCGGAGTCGCTTTTGGATCTGTTCTTCTGTCTCAGTCCCCCTGTTATACAAAATAGAAAGATATGTTACCAATTGAAGGGGAGTACAAGAGTGAGATTGTTCAAATGTATTGCTTTAGCTAACCTTGCACGAAGGCGCTTCTCAAGTTCCTCAAACGAGGGTGGACAGATGAAGATGAAAACGGCTTCAAGAGGACTAGCCCTCACAGACCTTGCGCCTTGAACATCAATGTCAAGTATGCATCTCTACATCAAAACCAAACCAACCATTTCAACTTTGAAGAAAGGAAATATGACATAGAGAAGTGCAGCAGTTCCCTTGGTTTTTGGCATTCCACACCTTTGATCCGTGCTACAAAACTGAAACCCACCTAGTGAATTCTATTCCCACAACTATCAACTAAGTCTAGTCCTTCATTTTTGAGACATTGCATGTTCAACACACACACACACACACACAAAAGGAAAAAGATGCCTCTTGTTTAGATCTATTGGATTGTTAAACTGAACCACCTCAACGGAATTCTAGTTGGATCCATTCAAAAGGGGATGATTTTGGACAGTGTGAAAAGCTGAAAACACATCTGTGTCCCAACATTTAAATCATTAATACCAGAAATTTAATTATTTTTTATTTGAAAAAAGAAAGTAGGTAAAATGTAAAGTATATACCTTTCCTGCATCTGCAACCACCTCAACAGCTTCAGCACTGGTTCCATATAGATTTCCATGAACAGAGGCAAATTCAAGAAACTTTCCATCTTTTATATCTTTCTCCATTAGACTTCGCTCAGTGAAATGGTAATGGACTCCATCCTTCTCTTTGTCCCTCGGGCCACGTGTTGTATGGCTAACAGAAAATCCAAACATGGACGGGAATTCCTTCATGAGTTCGGATATCAATGTTCCCTTACCCACTCCAGAAGGACCACTGATAACAATGGGCTTCTCAACATCACCTTTAACTCCTCTACTCCAAGCAACCACCTCAGTTTCAAAATTATTATTGTGCTCTCTAACAAATTTTGTGTCCACCTGAACATTAAGACGACATATCTTAAAGTTCGATGAACAAAAATAAGTAGGTCACTAGATCAAAGTTAGAACTGCATAATTGAGAAGCAATCCAATAACATATAGAAGAAACTAAATACTTCCATTTTTAATCTTCAAAGTTAAGATCCTCAAAATACAAACCTCAAGAGACCAAACGCAATCATCAGGAGTGGAATCCCCCTTAACAATCAATATTCGGTCTTCATTTAAAAGAACAGCCGAATGGCCCTTAGACAGCTTTGGTTTTGTTCCCAACACAGTGGGAATGACCCTGCAAATTTGACCGGAAGTCAGTAATCCTAGTTCTAAATTGACATCCAAGTGCAACTCACTCCCATGGCTAGAGTTTAAAACTCACCATTCACCCGTAGATTTGTATAAAATCCGAACGTCAATTGTTGATGTTGATTCGTCATCGGTCCCACCAATTACATACTGATTCAAGACACGCATGCAAACACATACACATCGAATTTTCAATGGGATGTACAATTTCTTGATTAATCACTACATATCAAAAAAGACATTGTAGGACAATATCAAATCAGTATATTCAATGATCATACTATTTTATCACCGACAACGGTAGCCGTCTCCAATCCCTTGGATTTTAAATCAAACCCATCCGAAAAATCCCCCTGCAAATCTTCTTCGAAGAAAGCTGGAGCTTCCCCCTAGTAACCACAAAACAATACAGATCAAAACACAACAAAGTAACCATTTTGATCCAAATTTAGGACATCTTTTCCAATTCCACTGCGTCAAAGTTCACATTGTTTTGTAATTCTGTTTCATTTCAATATAAAGTCATAAATTTAAAAATGGACTCACCATAGAAATGGATATTCCTCCACTTCAAGAACCAACCTGATCAATATACAATGAGTGAATAGATCAGAACAAGAAGACCCAATATCTGAAGATAAGGCTTTCCATTGAATACAGTAAAGGGTGGAGATTACAATGGGAAATAGACCGGGAAAAAAAAAAAAAAATAAATAAATAAATATGCCACTTGACATCCAAATGCAATATACACTAATCAAACAACTTCGGAAACATAAACAAGAGAAATCCATATTAATTTTAGTACGCCTTTTGTGGAATCTTTCGAAACCAATATCTAATAATCGATTATATATCTATATATGAGATATATATGTATATGCATACAAATATGTTGGAGCTCCGAGGAGCTAAAAAAATCAATATAAAGTGAAGACTAATTAAAAAAAAAACCCACCTCAATCTAGTTGAAGACAACGGAGCAAACAACTGATCTGTGATGAAGAGAACGATAAAAACCAGATAAAGGTACTGATAAGCTTATGGAATTCAAAGAAAGGGTCAATCAAAGAAGAGAGTTCTTTCTTGAATCTCAGATCCCTAAATTGTCAAAGCATAACAAACTTACGTTGAAAAAGGTTGGAGAAGAAGAAGAAGTAGTTGTTACAAGAAGAATTGAGAAGCATTCTCATATATGTAGGAAGGAGAAAGAGAGTTTTGGAAGAAGGTGGCCCTCTCGGTCGCAATCAATTCACGGTATTGACTGACCGACTTTCTTAGGGTAAGATATTTTTTATACTTTTACTTTCTATTTTTATGTTATATAATTCCAATTCTTGTGAGGTACCATGTGAAGTTTTTTGGAATCTTCTTCATGAGAGAAGGAAGCCACCTCTTTTGAGGGTTTTCTTGTAGAATCAAGAATCTCTGGTCATTGTATGGTCCTCTGCGGTTTATATTTTGACGGTTTCAGCCTAATTTGTATCACTTTCTTTTGCTTTAAAAAATTATACCAAACACAGTATTTCATTTCCTTACATTATCTTTCTTTTCTTTCTCTTCCTTTACTCTCCAATCAAACAGGGTCTAAGCATTTGATTCGTATAACATTTTTGTCTTCGTAAAAGAGGAAGGGAGGTTCCAATTCCTATTCTCGCAAAGGAGATAAGGGGTTAATATCCGAGCATAGGCAAAAAGTGGGTGTAATATTTACCTATTTAAAAGAAATTTTCACTAAATTGATAATCTAATTGAAGATAAATCAGATACTTAATTTGTTTCCTAAATTGAGTTGTTGCTTTGCTTTTAAAATTCAACAAAAATCCAATTGGTCATTTAAGATAATTCGCCTAATAACTGTTATGCAAAATTCCATAACTATAAATATCTAAATACGAGTATTAATATTCATTAAACTTTTTCTCTAGTAAATAATTGAACCTCTAATTCTATTTTGGGAAGGTAAAAATGATGACACTAAATTACAACTTTGTAATTTTATGGTGTAACCCTTTAAATTTAACCCACCACACGCTTTTATTATTTCAAGATTCCATGAATCCATAGAACTCATATTTAGTTTGTGATAGGGAAAAATAAACCTAACCTAACTTAACCTAACGATAGAGGCAACTAAGTGTTGATCAGTCGCCAGACCTCTTCGACTTCCGAATGATGATATTTTCATTGGATAAGAATGATAATATTTCATTCTTATGGATAATGAAAGATGATGTGGTTTAACAGGGTAAGGATAATCTTGGCATAATCTAAATGATGGTGGACAACATGAGGAGGACCGAGAAAACAATCTTTCTCACAAGTTCGAGGTAGAACAAAGCCAAGTCGGAAACCGAAACAGAGAACTTCCTTCCCCGCTTCCGTGGAATCCCCAGTCTCAAACAGGCACAACCTTCTGTGTTAAGGAAAAGACAAAGAAAGTTACCTATTTCAACCTACAGATAGAGGATCTCAAGGCAAAAATGGAAGATGTAACGCAGGCTATGAAAGGGAAAGGTCCTGCCGCCATAGATGACCTGGTGCAGAGGACTAACTTACCGTTCAACCCCGCCATTATGAAATGCCCCCTGCCTAGCAAGTTCAGGATGCCCTCGTTTGAAAGCTTCAATGGGACCAAAGATCCCCTCGTTCACCTGGAGACCTTTTAAGCTCTTATGTATTTACACGCCGTGCCAGATGAAATCATGTGCCAAGCTTTTCCCACTACACTTAAAGGATCGGCAAGAGTTTGGTTCAACAAGCTAAAGCCAGAAACCATCAACACCTTTGAAGAATTGAGTAAGCAATTTGTGAGCCACTTCATTGCAGGTCAGAGGCATAGGAGGCCAGCCACCTACCTGCTTACCGTGAAGCAACAGAAGGGAGAGTTGATTCGGGAATACATCACCCGATTCAACACAGAGATGTTGCAGGTAGAAAAGGTGGATGACAAGGTGGTTTTGACCGCTTTCATAGGAGGACTTCAAATCTCCATATTCTTGTTCGCCTTATCTAAAGAACTTTCCACCAGTATGCCAGAGTTGTTGATCAGAGCGCAGAAACACATGAACGCTGAAAACGCTATGAATGCACGGAAGGGAAAGGAAGGAGAAGATAAGAAGAGGTCATCCCCTCTCACCAAGGATGAAAATGATACCAGCTATAAGAGATTATTCTTCAGCCAAAGCGATAGGACATATCGTGAGGAAGACTCAGATAAGTATACTGACTAACAATTGTCTCACAGTTGGAATTAGCCTTATCAAGTCATTCAAAATAAAGACTGGGGGCATCTCAGTTCATCATTTTAAATGGAAGGTAGCTCCCTCACTTGTCATTTTGTTTTCCAATAAAGTCACCATCACCAATAAGATAGATGACCCTCAATTTTTACGCAATAAAATATTATGTTTTCAGTTACCTATCTATGTGGCAATCTTAAGCTCATAGTAATCTACTTATCTTATTAAAGGGACGAGAGGTCGACTACACCTTATTAAAGGTTTTCTCATTAAAGGGACCAAGGGCCAACAACACATTCTTCCCTTATTAAAGGGACAAAGAGCCGACTACTCCTTCTGCACAGAAGGATGAGATAATTACAACTTCCTTCATTTACTAGAGAGATGAGACGACTACCTCTCGTATTAAAGGTGCCACCCTCCTTCAGACTACACATCTTTCCCCCATAAAGGAACGAAATGTCAACTTCATCTTCTTCCCTCGGTAAAGAGACAAAGGGTTAACTACTCCCTTATTAAAAGGTGAGCTCACACGCTCGAACAAATCTACTTCCTTTATTAAAAGGGGCAAGAAAGTAATCATCACGCATGCTTAGCTCAGTAGGACTTGGCATTCTCGACGCTTGACAAAAATCTAATTCCTTTACTAAAGGGACGAGCTGAGTGAAACTCGTAAAACTTAATTCCCTTACTAAAGGGACGAGCTGAGTGAAACTCGTAAAATTTAATTCTCTTACTAAAGGGACGAGGTGAGTGAAGCTCGTTTCCTTATTAAAGGAATGACAAGCTGAGTGAAACTCATAAAATTTATTCCTTTGCCAAAGGGATGGGCTGACTGAAACCCATGAAGTTTACAACTAGTATATTGGATTTTTAAAAGAAAAATCCAGTTTTACATCACTAAGAATCATTGACCGTGGGTTTGAATCCATACCCTTCCAAAAAAGAACATTGATTTGGTATCTGTATTAATTCCACCACTGGGAAGAGTACCCAAAGAACATTACCCAAGGGACGAGTACCCATGGGAAGATTACCCAAGGGAACAATACCCAAGGAAAAATTATCCAAAGGAAGAGGACCCAAAGGAAGGGTACCCACGGAAACATTACCCAAGGGAATAGTACCCAAGGAAAGATTACCCAAGGGTAGAGTACCCACGGGAACATTACCTAAGGGAAGAGTACCCAAGGGTACTAAAAAAAAAACTTTACTGATCAAGTGAACAATACCCGCGGGAACTGTTCCCGAGGAAACATTGCCCAGGGTAAAAAAAAAAAAAAGTTTACTGTTCAAGTGAACAGTACCCACGGGCACTGTTCCCGAATAGTGCCCAGGGATATATATATATTTCACATTCCCAAACTTAGATGAGCAAGTTTGGAAATGGGGGGCAACTGATAGGGAAAAATAAACCTAACCTACCTTGACCTAACTATAAAGGCAACTAAGTGTTGACCAGCCGCCAGACCTCTTCGACTTTCGAATGATGATATTTTAATTGGATAAGAATGATAATATTTTATTCTTAAAGATAATGAAAGATGACATAGTTCAACAGGGTTAGGATAACCTTGGCACAATTTGAGGAAGTCAAAAGGGTTAAATCATATCCCCGACAAATCTAGCAACAAACGGATCTCCTCTGATCTCGCATAAGCGGATCTCCTCTGATCTCGCACAAGCGGAGCTCCTCTGATCCCGCAAATGAACTGAGGGAGAGCGATGTAATGCCCTTAATTTTGTAAAGGATACAATTGGAATTAATTTTTATTTTTTGGTGCATGTTAGGTGCTTACATGATTATGTGGCTTCTTGTTTTTATGTTTAAATAAATTCATTGTTTAATTATTTGGTTTATGTGATTTATGTGTCTTAAATTAAATTATATGCTTTTGTAGATGTTCATTAATGGTAACTTAATTATTTGTTTAACTGTCATGGTTTGTTTATTTGAAATTATAGGATATGTGACTTGATGTAAATGGATACAGTTTTTACCCATGAATGGAGATACATGTATTTATGGGGATATATGTATTTTTGGGTTAGTTTAATTATTAGGAATTATTAATAATTAAATTAGAATTAATTATTATTTAATGAATATTATAATTTTAGGGTTTCGTTTAGTCTCACGAGTTAGCCGACTTAGTATAATTTTATTTTTTCCCGTCTCCTCTCAAAATTAGAATTAGGTTTTCTTTAAGCCTATATAGATACAACATTAAGTCGTCTTAAGGTTTTGAAAATAAACACAGACCCTATTCACGTATACAAGGGTTTATGTTACAGAGAGTTTTTAGAGAGAAAACAGAGAGAGAGATTATGAGGAAACCAGCTGATGTTCCGTTAGGGTTTCGGCTGTGGATTAAAGGACGAATCTAGGAGGAGGGAAGGTTTAGTAGAAGGAGGTTGATAGTGAATGGACGTTGTCGGAAAGATGTCATCGGAAAACTTAAGAAGGCGGCGAAGAGGTTTTTATTCAAAAACCACAGAGGCAAGTTCTTTCCTTTCTTTCTCCCGTTGGTCTGTGTTCTGTGCATCCAAAGATAGTCTCTAGGGTTTTAATTGGTCATTAAATTTTACATGCTTATTATATGCTTAATCAATTATCTGTATGCGTTGAATTAACTGTGGTTTCAGTTCTTGCAAATCTGGGTTTCCAGTTTGGTTTTTAATCATATCGGTAGCAGTTTTTATCACTGTATTTCATTCCAACTACTGTAAACAAACCATTGGGATGCTATTGGGTTTAAATAGGACTCTTCGGTTCAGTATTAAGATGAACAGAAGGTTGGGAATGGCCAGAGACGAAGCTGATAGTCGAAACGGAGCAAAACTGGACAGAGGAGGCTCTCAAAGAGGGAGAGCCGGCTATGAGAAACCAAGAGCCGGCTCCCACTCTTCAAGAGCAGGCTCTATACTTCTAAGAGCAGGCTCCATGCATCCAAGAGCCTGCTCTTGTGTTTTAAGAGCAGGCTCTCTCCGTTTGCGCGTTCTGGACTTTGTTTTTTTTAGAACTGTTTGGATGTTTGGACTGTATCGATTAATTTTGGGATTTTACTGGGGGTTTTAATAATTAACTTTGGATGTTATTAAGGTCTTTAATTACATAAATTACCCCGTTATATTAGTGGAATTAACAGTATAAAAATAAGCAATTTTGCATGCTGTTAACGAATAAGGAGTAAATTGTGCAAACTTGTTTTAACAATTGAACGGATTGTAGCATGGACTCAAAACATGATATTATGCTATATTAGAGCCACGTTAAAGAAATTAATGTCTTTGTGCTCATGGATTTAACCGTAGGAAAGTATATAACGGTGCGAACTGTTAACGGATGGAAGGAGTTTAATTGCCTAATTTAATTTTAGCAATTTAACGGAATCTATATTTAATTATAAATCTTATTTTGGTTGCATGCTAGGGTCATTTATTTATCAAGTTTGATCTGTGCATACCTTGGATGTTAATGGTTGAAATATTAAATTCTTTTCTGAAATACATAGATTTAAGCTTGGGATTTTAATTGCTGTATTATTAAGCACTACTCTGCAATTATTTGGATTATGATTTTGTAATACCCCTAATTTGAAAAGGTTAGTCTTGGTATTTATTTATTTGTTTTAATTTTATTTTTAATTATTTAATTTTATTTTCCTAAATAATTAATTATTTAATTGATTATTTGATTAATTGCTTATGTGTTTAATTGAATAAGGTATTACTTGATTATTTGATTATATGTTTATATATTATTTATATTTGTCTATGTGTTAATTGTTTAATTATATTATGTGCTTAAATGGTGTTTTGATTAATTGTAAATTAAATGTTTTCTTTTCTTTTATTATTTTTTTTTTATGGTTACGGTTAGTAGTAATGGGCCAACCAATTAGGTTCCATGAACTACTTGGATAGGAGATTGGATGTGTATGGATTATTATCCACGGATAGTTGTGTATGTATATATATATATATATATATATATATATATATATATATATATATATATATATAAAAGGGAAAGTAATTTATTAATTACTTTTATGATAACTTGGGTAGTAATATTTAATCTGATGTATATGTTTTATACTTAAATAATAAAAATATACATAGATTTGATACGTATTATGTTTTAAGTTACTTTATAATATTACAGTAACTTAAGTATTATTGGATAATCCATTAATAAATAATGGAATGTGTATAATTTATTTATTTAATAAAGATATACATAAATTATATACGTAATATATTTTGCTTACTTTTTTAATATATATAAAAGGGAAAGTAATTTATTAATTACTTTTATGGTAACTTGGGTAGTAATATTGAATCTGATGTATATGTTTTATATTTAAATAATAAAAATATACATAGATTTGATACGTGTTATGTTTTGAGTTACTTCATAATATTATGGTAACTTAAGTATTATTGGATAATCCATTAATAAATAATGGGATGTGTATAGTTTATTTATTTAATAAAGATATACATAAATTATATACCTAACATATTTTATTTACCTTTTTAATATATATAAAAGGGAAAGTAATTTATTAATTACTTTTATGGTAACTTGGGTAGTAATATTTAATCTGATGTATATGTTTTATATTTAAATAATAAAAATATACATAAATTTGATACGTGTTATGTTTTAAGTTACTTTATAATATTATGATAATTTAAGTATTATTGGATAATCCATTAATAAATAATGGGATGTGTATAATTTATTTATTTAATAAATATATACATAAATTATATACGTAACATATTTTACTTACATTTTTAATATTTATTTTTTTTTAAGTTGACTTGGATTGGGAAAAAGGGTTAGGGTTATTTTATTTAGTCTATAAATATATAGCTATAGGTTATAAAAGGGGGTTAGAAATATTCACGTGATATATTCTAGAGAGAGAGAGTTAGAGAGGGGAGGAGGAAAAGAAAAGAATGAGGAGAAAAACCCTGTAAAGAGAAGATCAAGGAAGAAGAAGTTTAACTTTCGATCTGAAAGTTTAGGGCAAATTCTTATTTTATCTCTTTTCCCTTTGATTCGTGTTTCTGTACATGCCTAGGAAATTTCAGGATTTATTAAACATATAAAATTAAATAATTATACATGTTTAATTGGATTGGAATATATATTTTATGAAATTGGTTCATATCTGTTCTTGTGTTATGAATTGATAAATGCATGATTTTGATTTGATTTCTGGTGTGAATTTTTACATGTTTAAATTATGAATTTTTCGTATCTGTAGAATGATGGAACGTAGAAACATGCCTAGGATTCCTGAACATTAAATAGGGACTAGGTGTGGGTTTAAATAAATTTAAATAGACTCAATCATAATGATGCTTACTATTTAAATGTTTTAAACAAACGAATTGATTTAATCTTTTAAAATGTTTTAGCAATTGAGATTAAATATGTAGGATGAATTAGATATGGAGAATGCTTATTTAACGGTATAATAAAATATCATCATGTATAAGATTCAGTTTGCGTAGGACATATGATAAAGGAAGCTTAAATAAATAATAAGCCGTTCCTATTATGTAATAACTTAATATCATATTATTATAGTTATTTCTGGAATGTTTGATGTATTTCCTTAATTGTTACATCAATTGTTGGATTGCGTGGTTTAATGCACCGGTATGGGACGGTGGGGTTCTAGGGACAGATTAACTTATCAGTTAAGTCCTACCTATTTTATATAAGGGAATGGATAAACTAAAATATTAAGTCCTACTTATATTCAAGTCAGGTCAGCTAAATAAGTTGAATGACTCATGGAGGATTAATTTATTATACAAGGAAATGGATTAACTAAAATATTAAGTCCTATTTATATTCAAGTCAGGTCAGCTGAACAAGTTGAATGACTTATGGAGAATTAATTTATACTGGATAGGATGGTTACTAAATTTTATATATATAAGTATGGTGACATGATATGAGCTTGAATCTCAGGATCAGTGGTTAGGGTGCGTATATCACCAGGGAGTGTAGCTAGATATAGTGTAGTTATGTACCCTGGTAGGTCTAGGTACTCATGCCCACTATATGTGCGTTTTGCATGTTACCTACTATTCAGGTTGAGACAACCCTATAGTCTAGTGAGGTTCATTTAGTGTGTATATATATATATATATATATACGGACTACTAGTTTTTGTTGGACTGATTAGGATGTATACGTGTATTGAATCTCTGATTGGACTGTAGCATAGTATAATTTGTTTGTGGGTCTGACCCACCATTATTTTTCAATTGTTCGTCAGGAGTAGAGGTTATTCGTGCTGAGCAGGGATCAGTCTACTTCACTCTTCCGGAGTCTACATAGGAATTTCTTTTACGTTTCAGTTTTCTGATGTAGACAGTTATTACTGTCACTTGTTTTATTTTGGATTTTTTTTCTACGGGTCCACATAGTATGGATTCCCGAGTTGTATTAATGGATAATTAATTGTATCAGAATATTTTTATTATTAATAAGAATTTATTATGAGGAGTTATTGGATTGTTATTTTAGTTTTCTTTCAGCAAATTATTTATTTCTATTTATTCTTTTGTACTCTGTGTTCGTTTATTACCGATTTGTTTTTGATATCCTCAGGTATTCGGGCGTGGGCCTGGCTAACCGGCATTCGGAAATCTGGGGGTATTACAGATTTGGACTTAAATTGCTAAACTAATACTTAGGTTTTGTCAATCTTATGGATGTTGGCCTGGAGTTAATTGAAGAATTAATTATATATTTTCTGTCAATTACCTAGATGGATGCTAGATCTTAAATTGGCGAATAATTAAACTTGGTCTCGTTAATTACATGGTTATTATTATGGATATTTAGTTGATGAACTGTTTCAACCCTGTATTTATCAACTATGTGGATTATGTGGACTTTATTTGATGTACTGCTTAAAATGTTGCATTATTTACGGATCATTTGCATGGTATGCATCGATATGGGACGGTGGCATACGGAGGGACGAATTAGGTCACAACCCTAATTCCTACACATTCATACATACAGAATGGATTAACTAGAACAGTTAAATCCTACATATGAACGGTCAACTAAAACAGTTGAACGGTATATTGGATGGTTGTTTATATTTCTGTAATAGGAAGGTTAGGGATTTAATTAAAACATTTAAATCCTAATTATGTGTCGTATCTGGACGACGAACAGTTGACCGACACAACATATTATTTGGAGGAAATTTATATACATAATTTATGTTAGTCTGTGCGGCTGAACAAGCTGAACGACTAATTAGATTTCTTATGGATGGATAGGATCGGACTTTAAATATATATTTATGGTACCGCGGTATGAGCTTGAGTCTCAGGATCGTCGGTTAGGAAGCGTACATGCAATAAGATGCGTAACATGCCCACTCAGGTGCGTTTTGCATGTTACCTTCTATTCAGGTTGAGACCCTCATCATAGTCTAGCGAGAGTCCTGTAGTGTGAATATATATCTATTTATGGACTATATAGTTATGGTTGAGATATATAGGATGTATCTGCGTATCGGGTCTCTGTTTGGATTGTAATTAGGATAGAACTTGTTCGTGAGCCTGACGCACTATTATTTTTCAGGTAACGGACGGTTCCAGGTTTTAGAGCTTGTTCGTGCTGAGCAGAGACGGCTACTCATTCTACCGACGACGTATGAGGTTTCTTCATGGTTTAGCATTGGACTTCTTTTTGGTTGTTCGCTTTCCCGTGTTGGTTTTTTTTAGGGGTCCACCATATGGATTCCTGAGTTGTATTAAAAATGGAGAAGTTGGATGTACCAGAATAATTTCTTATTTATAAAATTTTATTCTGAGATTTCAGTTTTGGATTATCTTCTTAGTTTCTTTTCAACAATTTTATTTATTCCTATTTATCTTAATTGTATTATGTGTTTGTTTATTACTAATTGGTTTGATATTATCGGGTAATTGAGCGTGGGCCTGCCCAACCCGCATCTAGAAATCCGGGGGTATCACAAGCGACTATAAGAATGAGATCCTACTAGTCAATAAAGGTACGACAAAAAACTATTATTAAACCCCTACCTTTCTTTTAGACCTCCGATGACTGACTTGATCGTCGGAGAGCTCTTAACAAGCACCACATCAGTACCGTCGAGATTCATCAATCTTTTACTCTTTTCTTTATAGGAAAACGGTATCGTATCAGATTGTATGCTTTTCTCCCTCAACAGTTTGAAAACTTAATAAGTTGATAGACACTCCACTCACACACCACTCTTAATTACATACTTATTTTACTCTTTGATGACTTGAACTCTAGATTTTTTAAAAACAAAATTAACCGCATTATTAAAATAAAATAAAATAAAATAAAATAAAAAATAACTAATTGCCAATCAAGAGTTCAAGAATCAATACCAATTTAAAGCGCGTGGGATAAAAGCAATTGAAAATGCATCTTTGTCACTTGCCGACTTGGTCAAGTTGATGTGACATAAATTGCGTAGGTAAGTCGAATGTTGAATACCATAATATATGGTCGTACAAATATATTTTTTGGCTGGACCATAGATTGCAAATTCCTTATCGAAGACCAAGTCTACAAGAAAAGAGAAAGGGAAGTTTCAAAAGATTGACATTGCAGCTAAATGTTATCTATATTTCTATTTATTCATTAGTGTATTATAAAATGTCGAGCTCAGTGTGATCTTATCTTTATATCAAATTGCCAATTTGTCATGCCTCTCCACCAATAATAACTGTGCCACAACTTATATATCAAGTTGCTTGTGGAAAAGAAGATTCCTTAATTGTTTTTGATAGGCAAGCTAGAGATTAGATTAAATAAAACAAATGAGCACACAACATCAAAAACTGACATACCACCTCCTTGTTTCCAAAAACAAATTCTAGAAAGGAGATAACTGGTTATTGAACTTGTCCCGTATGAAATGACACCTGGTAAACTGTTATTGTGATTAGCAATCATGACTTAGATATATAAATTAAGCATGTTGTTTAATATTGTGGGCCGAATTTAGTACTACGCATCACACAGTCGTTTATGATTTGTTGAATGAATTTTGTGTAGTCTCAATTTATTTTGTTTGTGAGCCGTGGACCTTGATTATTATTTTATTGTAAACTGATATATAAGGGTGCTTAAGATTTGACGTATGATTGAATTAAGACACTGAAAATTGTAAAGAAAGAAAGTAAGGGACTGAAATTTGTAATATCCTATTTTTTGCATAGTAAAAACTTTTCTCGTATTTTTATCGTGGATATAAGCTTTGCCGAACCACGTTAAATTTGTGCGTTCTTTGTGTGTAGTGTGATTACTTTTTTGTCGTATTTTTTGATTTATTCTTATGGTCGTTTCGTTTTTGTTACAAAATAATTTGAAATAATCATTTGTCTGGTTTGAGAGGATTGAATTCGCGCTTTGATCTTGAAATATGAAGAAATTTAGTATTATACTTGATTTAATTTTCTTCAATTTCAAATCTAAATAGTAAATTCAGTACTTTCAAACAAAGCACTGATTGAGAATAAATGATTTTGACAACATCCATTCATTTTTGAGTAAATGTTTTTCCCTAATATAAAGAAAATAAAATTATTTCCATCCATCCATTAAAAAAAAAAAAAGAAGTAAATAAACCAATATAATAAATTAGCATAATCATTACTATTATTGATAATCAATGTAAAATAAAAATCACAATATAAATTATCTAAGGAAAACTTCCCAAGATAGATTACAAAATTCAAAAGATTGTCTAGCGAATAGAATTGAGAGTAAACATATTATTGATAATCAATGTAAAATAAAAATCACAATATGAATTATTTAAGGAAAACATGCCAAGATAGATCACAAAATTCAAAAGATTGTCCACTAGTGAATAGAATTGAGAGTGAATAGATTTGCATGGACAAATAAAAATATTTTACTTTAGTGAGTTTACGTGGCTATTTATGTGTCAAATATATGGAACTTATTTTTAAATAGAAAATAATTAATTATTTGGAAAGTTGTAGTCTCCTTTCTAAGTTTCATCTTAATCTAGTATTTTGTTGTTATTATAGTTTCAATCACCATATATATCAAATTGTATATTTGTTTATGCGATGCACGTGAGTTAATAAAGTATAATTTGTCACAAAATTAAAAAAATGTAAATATTTTTATGTCTTTCTTACATCCATCCTAATAAAATACAAAAAGAAAAATGAGGTCCATCATATTAATTAATAATAATAAAAAAAGAATCATAATAATTAATGTTAGAAATGACTATTAAGTGAACGGGACCTTTAACAATGTTGAGCAAATAAGATGAGGTGGTGCTGGTTCCCACAAAAATAATAGCATGCAATGGTAAAATTGTTGCAATGAACTGAAAGCACACAACATATTAATATTTGTGTTTTTAAATATAATTTTTTTCTATTGGTATTATAAGGATATCTCTTGGTATGCTAAATATATGGACACATTTATTGATTTTAATATTTTTTAAAATATATTCATGATTAAAATTTTAAAATTGTATGATGAAAATCTTTGAATTTTTTTTTTTTTATTAGCACAAATAACAAATAATAGCATACCACACAAATAAAAATAATTAAACCAAATGAAATGAGTAAACATCTTTGACGCTAAGATAAAAAGTTTCACTTTTTTTCTTCTAGAAGAAATTTGACTTGAACCATTCAATACAAATATTTGATAAGATGTGAAAAACTTAATGAGAATGAAATTTGGTTGCACCAAACATATTTTCAACAAAAGTAAAACTGAATTAAATAAAATATGTTTAAATACAATTCATAAACTAATTTAATTCGCATACTTCACAATGGATATAATTGCAAGGGAAATAAAATATAATGAATATAAGTGAATTTATAAATTCATAACAAATATATAAAAATGTAATTTTATTGACATTAATATAGTAGTAGAAGTAGAAAGAGATTTAGAATGGGGTTTTTTTTTTTTTTTTTTTTTTTTTTTTTTTTTTTTGTAGATTTATTAAAATTCAATTTTTAGCAAAATGAGAATTCTGAACTGCATATATCTTATTGATGTACCAAATTGTTTTCACACTAAGCAAATATAGACATGTACAAATCTACAGATATATATATAACGCCGTATTTTGGAAGCAATTAGGAATTAGTACTCTATTGATTGTGTTTTTAACTTATTTTTATTTTGGTTACTTATTGTGTTTGTTCTTTATTGGCTAGGTGCATTAAGCCAAGGGAAGTGGCTAGGTGCATTGAGCCAAGGGAAGTGAAGTGAAGGAAAATTCTAAATCAAGGAGCTAAGTTAAGCAAATCAAAGGCACAAAAAACAAGAAATTAAAAAAATATATAAATTATGCCGGTCCGACAGTGGATAAAACCTCATCATGCAATCCCCGGAATATACTTAACAAAGCAACCCAATTCCAAATAAATCTGTTTTCACTTATTTTAGTGACAATGTGAATATAGTTTGAAAAAATGACTAAAAATAAAAGAGACACAATGAAAAAAATAAAAATACCTAACAATGCAACCCCCCGATTATACCTAACAAAGCAACCCGAATTCCAAATAAATCTGTTTTCACCAAACTTATTTTAGTGACTGTGAATATATTATGAAAAAATGATTAAAAATAAAAGAGGCACAATGAAAAAAATAAAAATACGTGGTCCATCTCTTTGTATTGAAAAAAAAGAAGAAGTTAGAACGAATTACAACCAACCCTTATTTTATCATTGATAAAAAGTTCTATTTTTTTTCCTGAAGGAATCAATAAGTTTTACTTTTGAATAGAAATTACGCCTTTGCTAAACAGAATATTGGCAATCTATTTTTTTATATGTATTTATGAAAGATTTATTTACTTAATAATATTGCATTATGAACTTAAATAATAATCAACCTAATGAAAATTCAATCCAAAAAATTATTGGAATGACTTTAATAAAAAAAAATATCTATTCTATAAAAAGAATTAATAAAATATATTTTATTAAATCAATCTCTCTCATACTATATATATGTTGTATAGAGATGTAGATTTGATCAATTTGCAAATGAGACCAATGTTTTCGTTTAAATTTTAAAACACAAACTCATTTTCTTTTAATTTATAATCTCCATTATACAAACCCATTTTTGTTTACATGAGAAAAAAGAAAACAAAATAACATGTGGTGCATCACTTTATGTTGAATGATTATCTTTTTTTTTTGCCATCAAATAAAGGTCCCTCAGTTGCAACATAATTCAATCAACATCCAATTTGATAAGTTCCGAGTTCTCAATCCTGGAATTGCAAAAATAAAAAATAAAAAAATAATAATAATAAATCATTAAAACTCAAAGATTACAAAAAGTGGCACAACTGAGTATTTTTTTTCAAACATTGAGACACAATTAAATACTTACCTTGTATTGTATTGTAATCTAATGAAAATTTCACAATCTAAACTCAATTTGCATTGAAGTAACATTTAACAATTTTAAAAATTTCATTACAAATATTGAACGTTTTGAGAAAGTAAATTTAAATCAACAATACAAATTAAAAAAAGAAAAAAAAACAAAAACAAAAAATAAACACATGCTCTCTTTCCTTTATCGCTATCAATTGGTCCCTTGCAGCATAGTTTCAATCCTGGTATCGCAAAAAAATAATAATAACAATAAAAAATAAATAAATCATCAAAACTCAAATATACAAAAAGAGGCATAACTAATACTTTACCTTATTGCGTTGCAATCTAATAAAAATTATGAAATTAACACAATCTAAACTCAATATGTATTGGACTAACATTTAACAATTTTTTTTTTGCATTACAAAGATGAATGTTTTGAGAAAAATAAATTTAAATCAATAATATAAATTGACACCCAAAAAAAAAAAAAAAAAATAGAAAAAGAAAAAAAAAACCAACACGTGGTCCATCTTTGTGTTGAATGATTACCCACCCTTTCTTTACCCTCCAGTAAGGAATTTGATCAATTGATAATTCTCAACCTCCTCTTTTTTTTCATCATTCTCGTTACCTTATATATATATATATCAATGTTTTCCTCACGGAACTTTAGTTCTATCTTATTAATATTTTGTGTCTTTTGGTTGTCTTAATTCTATCTTATTAATATTTTGTGTCTTTTGGTTGTCTTCTTCAAAAGGAAGCGTATTATACAATTATAATAACCACAATTTAATTTAAAAGGCATTGACTCGTATTAAAAATACTGTCCATCATCATAAAAGGAAACGTTTAACAATGTAATTATTACATAGGAATAAGATAGCGAAACATTTTTAACCATATAATTTTAGAAATAAGATGCTAAAGAACATTTGTGTCCTTTAAGGGTGGTCTTCACCACAAGAAAATATAGTATAAAATTAATAGTAACCTAAATTTAATTTAAAAGCTATTAACTAATGTAAAAAAATACTAAAAAATATTTGAAAATTAAAAATATCCAGCTCATATTAAAAATACAATTGTTATATAAGAATAAGATGGAAGGAAATGCATTTAAAAAAAAAATAAAAAATACATCCTTGGGGTGGTCTTCACCAAAAGAATGTAATATAAAATTAATAGTAACCAAAATTTAATTTAAAAGCTAAGCTATTAACTAATATAAAAAATAGTAAAAAATGTTTGAAAATTCAAAATGTCATACTCATATTAAAAATAGAAGTTTGTGTCCACCATAAAAGGAAATGTATAAGAATACAATTATTATATAATAATAAGATGGAAGGAAATGTAAAAAGAAAAAAAAAAAGTATGATAGAATTATAATCTTATTAATATTTTGTGTCTTTTGGTTGTCTTCTCCAAAAGGAAGCGCATTATACAATTGTAATAACCACAATTTAATTTAAAAGGCATTGACTCGTATTAAAAATACTCTCCATCATCATAAAAGGAAACGTTTAACAATGTAATTATTATATAGGAATAAGATAACGAAACATTTTTAACCATATAATTTTAAAAATAAGATGCCAAAGAACATTTGTGACCTTTAATGCTCTCTTCGTTAGGAAGGAGAGAAGATAGGTGGAGGGAAAATAGGAGAGAATGAACAAAATTCATTCGTTCCATAAAAAAGAAACACGTAGAGAAAGGAAAATAGGAGGGATGACTCATCCCTCCTTCTTTACAAATTTTCATCCGTCCAAATTTGGGCGGAAGACAGGAGAGAAAATAAGTAAGCTATTATAAAAAGTTCAAATTACATAATTATCCTTCACAAATATTAATAAACTCCACAATTTCATCTCAAGCAAAACCCTATCAAGAAGAACTCTCCTTAGTTGGACTCTGTCAACCGAATCTCTCAGCAATCTCTGTGACGCAGGTAGTGAACTCTCTCTTGCTTTCACTCAATCCATACCCACACACAGATTTACATATAAATATGGTTAGTCTCTTGATGTCGCTCTATACACATAAATCGACCAGGTTTCTTATGTTGGAAACGGGGGCATTAAAAACATAAACTTTGGATGAGATTTGGAATAGATTCCGGTAATATTTTTTGCGGATCTCTACACGAGCGCATTTCTCTCTGTAAGGAGATGAACGTGATATATTTACTTTCTCAAATCCGTTTCCGGGTAAATGAGAAATTAGCTCCAAAGTGTGGTATTTTGATAAGCTTAAATGGGTATGCAAAATGTGGGAAGTGTTTGTCCCACATGAAAAAAAAATGTTGAAACAAATTGAAATTTAAATAGAGTTTAGGATTTGGGCTTGGGCTTGGGCCTAATTGTAAAGTCCAGATTATTCTTTTTTTGGAATTTTGGATTGAGCCTAATTTTAGGCTGGGCTTATTTAAATGAGTTTCACAAATGGGTGGGTTTTTTGGGTGGTTGGTTTTTTGAATTAAAAAAACTACTTTTTAGTTTTTCTAAAAGGTTGCACCTTTTAAATTAAAAAAAAATCATATTTTAGTTTTTCTAAAGGGTTACACCTTTTAAATTAAAAAAACCACTTTTTAGTTTTTTCAAAGGGTTACACCTTTTTCCGAACCATCATAACCCATGGTTGCACCCACTCGAAAAGGCACATTGCAACCTATTGGAATGGATGTGTCTATTGGTGAACAGACCCTATGTGAACCATTGCAACCTATTGGAATAGATGTGTCTAGTGGTGAACAGACACCATGTGAACCATTGCAACCTATTGCAATGGTTGTGTCCAATAATGAAAAGATACACCCCATCCGAAAAGGCATTTCTGTTTCTATAATTACCCCCCTTTGGATCATTTGCAAGTGGTTGATTTTTCAGTTTCTTCTATCTCCCTCTTTAGACTTGAACCCAACCCAAGTGGGTTCAAACCATAGGTTAAGTGGTCCGAACCACTTCGACCCTAATCCAATTTCATCGAGCCATATTAAGATTAGTCCGAACCATTTGATTCGGATTGCATCCAATTCAGCATTTATATAGTATAGATGCATTTTTGAGTCAGAGAGAGTATTACACGGAGAAGGTTCGCCATATCCACGAGTTTGTAGTGCTGCTACTGGTGGATGTAGACCGTTGTATCCTGGGAGATAGACGCCATTGAGTCCGTTAGCACCATAGCGGGGCAAATCTATCTTAAGGACATAGTATTCAATACTAGCCTCGGTCCAGGTTCTTTATTTATTATTTATTAATTTATTACTTTATTTTTCATATTTAATTAAATATATATTTGCATATTTAATTAATCATTTGTTAGCATATTGTTAATTATCTCATAGCATATTAGTAGGGTTGTTATATCTTAAATGTCACATGAAGCATATATTTTTACGAACATCTTATTTATTGAGATTTGGGCTTTATCTTGAATGTTCTTTATTTATATATATATGACTAAATATGATTGAGCAATTGCCCACTATATGTCTCATGTTTGTTTATGAATTTATTAAATTAGGTGAGATGCTGCAATCAAAGTCGATAAACAGGAGGTGATGAACCCTTTGATGATGACCAATTGATTGATCCACGGTTAGAGTTAAGCGACCAAAAACTATAAATAAACAAAGTAAGTTGTGAGCTTCTTTTCTTCTTTTCCATTCAACCGAACGAAACGAAAGAGGTTCATAATCTCTTCCCTAGGGATGTTTCATCCTTCATTTCTTCTCTCCCTTCCATTCAATTTTCTTCTTTCGTGTCAGACGAAGAAAACATAGTATAAAATTAATAGTAACCAAAATTTAATTTAAAAGCTATTAACTAATGTAAAAAATACTAAAAAGTATTTACAAATTTAAAATATCTTACTCATATTAAAAATACAATTTTTATATAGGAATAAGATGGAAGGAAATGTATTTAAAAAAAATTAAAAAATACATCCTTGGGGTGGTCTTCACCAAAAGAACGTAGTATAAAATTAATAGTTAGCAAAATTTAATTTTAAAGCTAAGCTATTAACTAATATAAAAAATAGTAAAAAATGTTTGAAAATTCAAAATGTCCTAGTCATATTAAAAATAGAAGTTTTTGTCCACCATAAAAGGAAACGTATAAGAATACAGTAATTATATAAGAATAAGATGGAAGGAAATGTAAAAATAAAAAAAAAAAGAGTATGAATTATTAGATGAATTATTAAGTGTTGTAATTTGATATGGGTCATTAGGTGCTTTAATGAGAATTTTTATTTTTAAAAAAAAATCTAAAATGTTACGAAATTAGCTACACTTTTAGAATAGTATAGAGATATAGATATACATTTCGTTATATATAAAAGAGACTATGTAAGGACTTTTGAGATACTTCAGATTGCATCTCTTATACAAAATTAGATTGTGTATCCTTTTGTTATATATAAAAGATTGTGTCTTTGATAATTAATATCAATCTATTACTTTAGGTATTTGTTAATTGCTATAATGATTAAAACTAATGATCTGACACCCAGAAACAAAAAACAAGAAGAGAAATAAATAAAAAAAATTGTAAAGCATTAAAAAATAATAAAACATTGCCGTTTTTGTTTTAGATTTTGTACAAATCAAATATTATGTTTGAGTACCATGAAACTTGATGTGAAAACAGAAAAGAAGATGATACCGCTATGGAAAACTAAAAAAATAAGAGCATCTGTAGCAGTGTATTAAAATATTTTTGTGTATAAAATATACACGGCTACATATGATGTGTAATTTATTTATTTATTTATTTATTTTTTTATCTCCAACAGTCTGTTAAGATACATTGCCACGTCGCCAATGAATAAAATTATTATATATTTTACATAACTAATTTACACAACCACATCAACATATTTCCTTTCTTCTCCCTCTTTCTCATTTCATCAAAGCATTTCAAACCTTTGTGTATATTTTTTATTTTTTGTAAATCTAATGTATCATAATAGATTTACACTTAAAATTTGGATTAATAGTGCTGAAGATGCTCAATCGTTGTATATATATATTTTTTGTGTAAATCTATGTATCATGATAGATTTACACAAAAATTTTGGATTATTTATTATTTTATATTTTTTGCGTAAAAATATATCTCCCAATAACAATCAGCCACATGCATGTCGGAACCACATAACTTTTACAAACCCACTTAATATAGGGTTGATTATTTAATGGGAATGAGAAAGAAGGAGGAGAAATAAAATATGCTGATATGGCGGTGTGAAAAGGTTGTGTAAAATGCACAACAATTTTACACATTGATGAACATTGATGATGTGGCAGTGTATCTTAACACACTGTTAGAGATAAAAAAATTTACACATCATACGTGAGAGTGCATATTTTAACATACGGCTGTAGATGCTCTTAAAGAATCAATCCTATATTAAGTAGATTTGTAAAAGTTATGTGGGTCTGGCATGACACATGGCTAATTGTTATTAGAGATATATTTTTATACAAAATGTATAAAACAACCGCGAGAGCTAAAAATAAATAATCCAATTTTTGTATTTTTTTGTATTTTTTTTTTTTTTTTGTCTAAATCCAACTGCTGGAGATGCTCTAAGTAAATGAGTTATAAAAAACTGAAAAAATAAGGAAAGAAAAATAAAAGTATTTTATGGAAACAAATAATAATAGCAATAATGCCTATTTAAGTTGGTATTAAAGTTGCCAATAATATCATTTTTTAACATATTATTGGTAACCAATGTAAAATAAAAATCACAATATAAAACATGCCAAGATAGATCACAAAATTTACAAGACTGTCTAATAATGAATTGAGAGTAAATTAATTTTGAGAGTACTTACAAGATGTAAGTACACCAGCAGAGCAGACAAAATACACATTTCTAACATGGACAGCCTCACATTTGATTACCAAATTTTATTTTCACACAATAAGAAAGAGATCCGAAAAAGTTTGAAATACACACGAAAAAAAAAACAACAACTGTAATGCTTCTTTGTTAGGTACGAATGAAGATGAGTAAAGAGAAGATAATAAATAAAAGTAGTTTCTGCATTAATATTCACTGGCTAACAGTGAGCTGTAAAAACAAAAGCAAGTATTTAAATTGCAGGGCGAAGCAACAAATTAGATTCTTTGACACCTTGTTTTGCTTAGAAACAAGTTTAACAAAGAACCACTTCTCATTTTATATTTAGTTTACATAATAGTTTTTCATTACCAGACTAGTTTAGAAAAAAGACTAAAGGGTATCTTGCTTTTGCAACAGAAGGTTAAAATAAATAAATAAATAGAAGTGCATCTCAATTCTCAACAGTCCTTTGACTTTTTATTTTTTATTTTTATGTTTTTATGGGTATGTGAAGAGATGGATTGTCATGGAGTGGATATAAGTGGAGCTGCTATGTGATGAATATATCATATTATATAGAAGCAATTGCTGATAAGTAACTAATTAATTATTTGCCATCATATTATATATATAGAGAGAGAGATCTTGTGAATGCCATCAAGCCATGCGGCCATGCCTCTAAGCAATTTGAAGCCTGTTCTTAGAGATGTGGCTGCACCCCCATTCAAATAAGAGGATGATTATTATCATTAGGAGAATGAGAATGTGGTAGCTATACTTAAATGTTGTACTCCTAGAACGTCAAACTAGCAAGAAACAAAAAAGTGGCAAATTATTAATTATTGGGCGATAATATTGAGAATGTCACGATTTATGGGTAGAGTAGGAAACTTACAGTTACCAACTTTTGGTTAGTGAAAATACTATATATTAGGAAACTAATCAATGAACTGAAGCATTAGGTTGATATACCAAACATTATTTATGTATGTTGGTAACTACTACAAAGTGTATGGGGAAAATAAAATTAAGTTATTTATACATTTCACTAGCTTGTTACGTGCGCTTACATTTTGCTGAATTAATCTGCGAGAAAAAACTACAAATAAAATTTTTATATGCATGTGTAGTACATCATCTATATATATAATTACACTGGATATCAATCACTTTAAACCGATGATCATTTCTTTGGTGAGAATTTCCAGTGAACAGAAAGTAGCAATAGTGCTAATGAAAAAGCACAAGAAACAAAAGAATTAACGTCTCAAGGCCTCCATTTTTGTTTCTGAGTTAATATTGGGGTGGGCGTGGATTATAGAAACGTGGTCCGGGCTTCCAGGCTAAACATTCTTCATTCTCGTTGTATGGGCCTAGTAGCTGAAGTTTAAGGCAATTCCCCATTTTCTAACATTTTTGTGTCTGAGTTAATATTGGGTTCCCCATTTTCTAACATTTTTGTTTCTGAGTTAATATTGGGTTCTTCTTCTTCTTCTTCTTATCATTACTATTATTATTATTATTATTATTATTATTATATGACATGTTTTCTTTACTTTTCTCTTTCTCTCTCTACCCCACTTTTCTCTCACCTCTCTCTACCTTAGCCGCCGCTCCTCGCCTTCCTTCATCTACTTCCTCCTCACTCCCTCCATGGGTAGTTGGTTGCTGGGTCGCTCTTCTTATCATTACTATTATTATTATTATTATTATTATTATATGACATGTTTTCTTTACTTTTCTCTTTCTCTCTCTACCCCACTTTTCTCTCGCCTCTCTCTACCTTAGCCGCCGCTCCTCGCCTTCCTCCATCTACTTCCTCCTCACTCCCTCAATGGGTAGTTGGTTGCTGGATCGCTGGAGTTGGGTTTGTTTGTTTGCTTATTTTTGAAGCTTTTTGGTGTTTTGCGCTGGGAGTGGATCTGATGCATTTACGTCTTTTGTTGACGTATGTTGTCTTTGCCTACACTGGTGTGTTTGGTTCTCTCGCAGGTGGTTTTTGTCTATGATTTTTTTCTTTTGTTGTGGTGTTTTTCTTTCTGTAGCTGGTACCCTTTTTCTGGTTTGTCAAGACTGTTGATCTTGACTATAAGATGTGTTAGTTAGTTTGAGATGGTGTTTTATGTGTTTTGATCTTCTGTATCTGCCCAATGATCTTGTTGTAGATGCCCTATGGCGTATGACATGTTTTCTTGCTAGGGTTAAAAAAAAGAAAAAAGAAAAAAAAAAAGACATGTTTTCTTCTTCTTATTATTATTATTATTTATTATTATAATAATATTATGCATTCTTATGATTGTAATGCTAGCACCTATGTTATCAATAGAAATATTTCAACTATTAATGCTTAGTTTCAAAAATATTTTAAGGGTTCTTCACTTTAACCCTATTTAATTAGGTTTACTTGTGTGGAAGAGAAAAATCTTAATGCCATGAGTGGAGTCCGAAAAGTATATAGGCATGTTGCATGGATTTTTTTTCCGGTTAATTAAGGAAGCTATATTTTATTCATTGTTTTTCTCAATGTATTTAAAAATTTCCTTAGGAACATTTGCATTAATTAATCAAACCTTTTAATTTTTTGGACAAAGTAAACTATATTAACCCTTGCTTGAAAATCTTTTGAATTAAACTTTTCATTAAGTCTCAAGTATGAGATGTCTTTCAATGCTGCCCATTCTCCCAAAACTGCAAACAGTATAAGCAGGCGGCATTGGACAAATGCAATCATTGATCTGCTTGAAGGGTGAAAGTATAGTGCGTTAGCTTTATATTATTTGTTTCATTATCTCATTTTTTTGGAAATTTTAACGGCACATTATGTTAGTTTTTGGGAATTTTATAACTTTGAAAAATTTTCAGTAATTTGTTCATGAAACCCCGTTATTTTGTTTTTAATCCAGGGCTTCAACCCCAAAAAAGGTTTCTGCTGTTGGGACAGCATAACCAAACCTTGCTGATTTTGCTTCCAAAGTTGAGGACGCCATCATCAATCCTCTGCTGTTGGGAATGGATTGATGATGATGGTGCTGCAGATTCATTTAGTAGGAGGTTCCGGACTTTCTGGTTTTGACGGTGATGAAGTGTCTTCGTTAACCACAAGACCTTGAAAAATTGGTACTCACACATCTGTCTCTTTTAAGACTTAAACCTCTGACCTCTCAAAGAGAGGTAAGAGACTGATAATGCTAAGCCACTGACCCGTTGGTATCTTTTTGTTTTCTAAGCTATGTTTTCTAATATGTTAAATGTAGCTGTTGTCTAGCATATTATATCTGGCTGATATTTGTAACAATTGCCCTGTTTATCATTGGAATTCTGATTTTTTTAGTTTTGCAAATTACCATTTCATTAGCAGCAGATGCACAAAACTGAAATTCTTAAGCTTACCCATATAGGATACGGATGCTGTACAAGACAAGAAAATTGGTTCCACACTATCACTCACAGACCAAAGAAGTCCACATACTTGAATAGTTGAATCTAAATTAAAAGTATGTAGTTCTATGTTTGTTTGAAGATATTCCCCTTTATATAGAATAACTATACTTGAAAGGTGAAGGGACTCTTGTAGCATATGCTTAAAAGAAGGCCCTCTTGGCAGGAGGTCTTCCAACAGCTCTCATCAAGTTGGCTATTTCAAGAACCCTAGCCACTTTGGAACCCCTCTTGGCCTCTGCTGATGCCTTCCTTTCCTCTGCTTTCCTGTGTGCTTTTGCTACTTCGTTCTGCATTTTTTCCAACGCTCTTGCTCTTTTCTCCTCCAGCTTCCTCTACAAAGAGAAAATTCTCCATGTTATTATTTAACTGTTTTGTATCCATTAACATATCCTCTCATTATTGAGGAAGATTTACAAATAATATGCTGAGACATGGAAATTATTGAATCATCCTTCTTATTTTTCTATTTCTTTTATTCTAACAACTTCTGTAAACTTTATAGGTGAAAAAGGTAAATTTCAATTCCAATTCCAATTCCAATTCAAGGGAAGCAGTGAACAATTGGGACTGTAAAATTAGACAAATCAGATAAAAAGATGGGGAAATTAATTGGATATATAATTTCGATTGAGTTAGCAAGTAATTAAATTGAAAAGTTCGGCTTTGTCAACAAGTAAATCAATTCTTGAATACATAAATGCCACAGGTCCGTGGAAGTAAAGTGAACCTTACTCACATGTACATGTATGTAGGCACTTTGGCATGAAATATGTACATACACATATATCACATGTGACATAACATGATAAACTAATTAACAAGCATGAAGTTCCATTTATTCATACATACCTCAACTTTCTTCATCCGTGAAGTGGCCTTCTGAACCTGCTCTCTCTCCCAAACACTGATGATGGCGTCCTCACGCTTCAACCTGTTATTAATCTTGGCAATCTTAGCGGTCTGCCACGCAGATATCTTCGTCTCAGCTTCCTCTTTCTTCACTCTCTGCACAGACACCTCACTATGGCTACTTGCACTACCGGTATACCTAGGGGATGGTACAGGGTTCATAGGGTTATTATCGGGTACAATAGCCAACGGGTTGGTTTCCTCGAACATATGATCATCATCCTCGCCAATCCTAGCCAAGTTGTTTGATCCGTTGCTCGTGTCATCGTTGTTGTTGTTGTTGTTGTTGTTGTTTCCATTAATATTGTTCCCTGTTATTGCAGACCCTGCAATCACTAAAGCATTGAATTCTCTACTTATGCTTGTAAAATTCTCACTGGAAGCGCCATCACTGCCTGTGGAAAAAGATGATGATCCATGGATATTTGTTTCCCATGTTTCTCTTGGACGGACATGATTGACCGGCTGAGGTGGGGTTAGGGCATGGATGTCTCTGATATGTACATCATCATCTTCTCTGGTACTTGTGGCATCCACTTGGTCGTTCAACATGTTTGCAGGGTTAATTTTAATTAGGATGTGGATTCAACGATACTGAAACAAGATTCTGATGGAACATACAAACAAGAGAGGGCAGGAGGAAATGAAGAGTGAAGGGTTTAAGCTGTCTCAATAGGTTGTATTTATGAGCTTCACATGCCCAGTATTATTGATCAGGAAAGTTGAAGTGATAGCTCATAAAATAGACCTTGAAATGAATGTGACATTTTAGGGTTATTGTTGAATTTTCATTTTTAACTTATAAAATCAATTGCTCCTTTTTTTTTCTATTTTTTATTTTAGCCATACATGTACGTAGAAAGGTCTACAGTAACCCACATTAGAATTTTAGTTAAAATTAATTGTTGCTTTTGCTGAATTGGGTGAGGATCAAATTTGAACTTAATTTATTTGTTTAAAGAACGTGTCCAAACATAACTTTAGACAAGTTGAACACAAATTGTTCATGAATAATTTATGGGTATCCTTCTTAAAAATAACTTATTGTGTGTGATTATAGTAATTTGTACTCTTAATAAGATAAAATGCCAGTTAAAATATAATAAATCCAATTAAATGTTATCCTAAAATATCTTCTTAATTGAATTAAAGATAGTAATTAGTGGTACAGTTTAATATAGTTGTTTTACTAACAAGGAAGGGATCTTTGCGAAGGATTTAACTAGTAACAGGGTTAAATGCAAAATCACAAAAGTTAAGGGACAGTTAGCATATAACATTATTCGGAAGGAGATTCTTTGCAAAAATCCTAGTCAATCTTTTGTCCTTTTGAGTGTCGGCCAAAATATTGGGGAATCGAGGAGCCCACCCAAAGTAAGGAGTGCCGAGTGGACCAATCACACCATGCACACGCGTGACAACGTAACAATCAAAAACAATGGCCAATATTAGACGTGGCAAGATATGATCGCTTACGGGCCCAACAAAATTGCCAAGGTTGACTCCATCCATACACGTGTTCGATGGGTCTTTGGTTTTCAAGATGCCCACGTCTCAAGTGATAATTAATATTATCCGAACATAACACGGAGTAATCTAATAGTATTTATCTTTTTTGGTTTGTAAGAAAGATCAAAGTTAATGTACTAATCAAAAAAGCAAACATGAAGTAACTTTATGGATGCATTTATTCGAAGGTGTAATGTCAATCCTCTTCACTAATAAAATAATAGAGTATACTATGTAACGGTGTCAAAATATGGACAGAACTTAATATTCAAAACCGACCGGTTAAATATTTTAATATTATATAACAAAAATCAAAATTTAGAATTTGGAATTGTAGATTATTTAGTACAAATTTTTAATTAACTTTCTTTTAACTTTAAATTCAAGGTGTGGATTCAGTATTTTCAAACATGACAAAAATATTTTATTAATGTTTGGATGGAGATTTCACAAAATTAAAATCTTGAAATGTTAAACTATAATTATTAATATATTGGAATCGGAATCAATTTGATGTATTAGGCCCGGTTTAAGTGAGCTTCCAGAATCTCAAAAAGATCTTCCAGACTTAAAAAGTTCATTTGAAAAAAATTGTAACGTTTGGTTATAAATATGTAAAGGAATTTTTTGAAAAGCAAATGATTAGAAGCCCGTGCCAGACAAGTAAGAAAATGTTATTTTTGAAACCTATTATTAACAAACCAATTTTTTGTAAAGATAAATTTATTATTTTACAAATTTGTCCAAGTACTTTTCATAAATTGACAAAGGTGTCATATATTCTTTCTTGATATATCCTCTATCCTACCGTTATCTTCCATCATCACCACCGCCACCATCACCTTTCACTGCCACTGCCACCAACTATTATCACCTTCCACCATCGCCACCGCCACCATCAACCTTCACTACCAATGCCACCAACCACCACCACCGTGACCTTTCTCCTCCTCCACCACCATCACCACCACCACCACCACCACCCTTCACTACCACCGCCACCATTGCCACCAGCACCTTTCACCATCACCATCGTTGTCACCACCACCTTCCATCATTGCCACCATCACCCTTCACTACCATTGCCACCTTTCACCATCACCATCGCCACCTTCCAGGCTTCCATGCATCACTATCACCATCGCCTACATCATCACATTCAACCACCACCTTCCACCACTACCACCACCAGTGCAATTGCTTTCTGCCACCACCACTGCCAGTATTGTCATCACCTTCCACCATTACCGCCTTCACACTTTTTAATTGGAGGGTTGCAATAATTGTTAAGGACAAAGAATATTATTGTCAAGAAAAAAATATTCTAAAATTTAAAGTAAATTTAAGAAATATACTCGCCAAACTTCTTCTTCTCATGAATTTCTTCCAATAAGATTTCTTTTACAAATGCCTTTATGAATAAAGGACTTTTTTATATGAAGAAACTCCCCCAAAAAGGGTCTTAATATAGGAAATGATAGAACTATAGGAAAAACAACTTTGTTAGACGTTGAATTAGCAACATTAATAGACCAATAAGATTAAAATATTTTTGGAGTAATGATACTTGCACCGATTTGTTACATCGAATGTTTTTGATTGGTTATTTATGCATAGTACATGTAAGTGGAAGACTTCTTTACTTATGCATAAATAGACCGATTAAAATAAATAGGTTTGACAATTCATTACAACAAATCGCATAAATAAAGAAGTGGAACCTTCCACTTACATGTACTATTCATAAATAACCAATCAGAAATATTCGGTGCAACAAATCGTGCAAGTATCATTAATCATATTTTTGTAATATGTAATAAATTTCAATGACTATGCTAGTGTGGAAGAAGGAGGTGGTTTTATATTGAGGCAATTTTTTTTCTTAAAAAAACAAAATAATTAAAATTGTAGAACTCCAATATATATAGACCGGAATAAAAAATAAGATTAACATATATGACCTCATATATTTTGAACTAGATTTTGATTACTTGCAATCATGCTACTACCCCAAAATTACTAGTAAAGTAATATTGAATTTGAGAACTGAATTTACACCAATAATTCAAAAGATAAATATACTACAAATAATAATAACATATCTTCAATTGTATCATTCATTTGCACACCTAAATGAAGTTTGCACTGCATTTTGGCATCTAAAATTTCTTTGTCAGCTCCATTATTATAAATTTTTTGTATTTTTTTGTTCCTGTTATTTGTGCACCAGTGCTGTCAACAAAATTTATATAGTTTTGTCCAGTCCAACGCCATTTAAATTATCAAAGGAATTTTTATTTTTATTTAATAGATAAATGTCCAAAATAAGTCTTGTTTTGTTTAAACGCTTGTGGTTTGTTTTAGCATGTTTGATAGAGTATGGGAAAGAATGGAAAACAATGGAGATGGATGAAGTATTTCTAGATAATAGTGGAGCGTTCACAATTAATAAGGAATATTTTGTTTTGTACGACTAAAAGTAAAACTACAAATATAAAAAGGAAACACAAAAGATGTTTGTCTCTTCCTTTTAAGACCAGTGATTTAGGGAAAAATATAGGTTGTCCGGTTCAATTTCTTAAAAAATTTATCTCAAAAAATCAAGGAAAACAGCTGAGAACTATATAGAATTGATCAAATAAAATAGTTGATAATTAAAAAAAACAGTTATCTGATTTTTTATTTTTAATTGAGTTTTTCAGAAAATTGTCCAGCAATTTTTTTATAATATTTTTTTGTTCAGTTGTTAAAAAAATTGAACCAGATTGGACTCATTACTCTTTTTTCCTTCTCATTATTTCTCTCAATTTAAACTTTTACTCCATCTTTTAATGGTTCCTGGATCGAATTTTGATCCGAATCCAATTCGATAATTTGATTACGATCCGAATCTAATAATCTAATTCCTTAATAAATCGAATAAGACTTTATGCTTATCTGATCTGTTTAAATTTATAATAATAATAATAATAATAATATATTATATTATATATATACAATACTCTTATCAAATTTATATTAGATGTAACAATATATATATATATATATATATATATATATATATCATAATGTTATATGTATGAGGAGGCCCTGGATGACATGGGCCAGGTCCGACTCGCAAAACACAACCTTCAGTCCGAACAGCTGGGTCAGCCCATAAAAAGACACTGCCATATGGGCCGAGCGGGAGTAAGCCCATCAAGAGTGACCAGGGCTTACTGAGGAATAGGCCCAAGTCCAGCAATTAGTAAATATCTTGTAAATATCTTGTAAATATCTGGGAAGTATCTATAAATAGGAGTTGGAATGAAGAGGAGGGGGATCTTGATTCGGGTTGAGGTGTAAGAATTCTAGAGAGAGAAAGAATAGAAGGAGTTTCTTGCATCTTCAATTGGCGCCGTCTGTGGGAAACGCATAAAAGTTTGGTTGATCAATGAGGAGTATCGAATGGATTCAAACCAATTCGGTTGATCGAGACTCGATCTTGCGGATTTGAATCCAGATCTGAGCGATTGTGACCTACTCTGGAGGAATTACGATTCTTGAAGCTTTGGCAGGAGTGACTTCAGATCTACGCAACCGCGAGTTGCTCGATTGTGACAGGATCTGACGGATTTAGAGTCCAGGCAATTCAGATCTTGTAAACAGTGAGCATAATTCGGAGAATTAGAAGCCAGATCTAAAAATTCCTACTCACGAAGATTAGATCTACTCGCGAACTTGAGATTAATGCCTTTACTCCGTTCGGGAATAATGATAGGTGAAAGCTCCAATCCGATGGAGGCTGTCCAGCAAACAAAGCTTGAAGAGTTGATGAATTTGATTGAAGCTCTCAGAAAAGAAAATGCAGAATTGAAAGCTGGATTGCAGCATCGGCAAATACCCGCAGTCTCGCATCCGCTTCCGGTCGGAGAAGGAGGTGTTCCATCTAGTATCGCGCATCAAGGCGATCAGAACGAGAACAATCAGTCAGCTCACCACCGTGATGAAAGGATGATGGACAATTCGCCGCCAAATGTTCGTCGAGTTGAAGATCACGAAGGCTCGACTCACGTTGATCCGCAGCGGGAAAGGTTTGACCGAGAGGAAGTGATGGAGGTAGATCGCCGTCGAGTAGCGTCGCCTTGGCAGAGAGAGTTCATAGAGGAACGGTCGTTCGATCCGTCTTACCGGCCCTCCATGGTTACTGTCACTCATCACGGTTCGGAGGGCAGAACCGTAACTCACAGAGCTACCGCCGGACTCCAGAGAGAGAATGAAGCTCTCCGATCCGCAGCTCGGACGGTGGATTCACCATTCACCGACGAGATCTTGAATGCGCCGCATCCAAGGAAGTTTGCTATGCCAGTCTTTATTCTGTTTGACGGAACAACCGATCCGATCGATCATGTGTATCATGTCCAGTTGAAAATGGCCCTGAATACGGAAAACGACTCTTTAATGTGCAAATGCTTCCCTACGAGTTTGGCCGGACCGGCGCTCAGCTGGTTCAAAAACTTGCCTAGGAGCTCCATTGGCAGTTTCAGGGACCTGTGCGATCGGTTCATAAGCCAGTACTATGGGAACAAACGCCCGCCGAAGGACATCTCGAGCCTGTTCACGATGCGGCAACACAAGGATGAACGGCTCCAGGCCTTTCTTACCAGGTTTAATCTCACTAAGAGTATGGTAATCGAATGCCATCCTTCCACGGCAGTTCAAGCCTTCAAGTTAGCCATGACACGCGGAACTCCGTTTCACACCAGTCTGGTAGTGAATACGCCAGCTACCATGGATGAACTCAATGAGAGAGCCGATGGCTTTGTGCGCCTCGAAGAAGAGGAGGCAGCTAATGCTCGGACAACGTCGCTTGTGTCGACCGAGGAAAAGTCCAAGGCAAAGATCAGGCAGAAGCAGGCTCAGCCGCAACATCAGACCACTTGGAAGGCCGAAAAAAGGTCCAGGGAGGAAGAGTTGATTACTCCGCTGAAGGTCACTCTGGCGAGGTTATATCAGGAGAACAAGGACAAGTTTCATCCACCACTGCCAATTAGACAACCCCTCGAACAGAGGGATCAAACTAAACATTGTGCTTTTCATTCTGATTTCGGACATCAGACTAACGAATGCAGGAACCTGAGGAGGCAAGTGGAGATGTTGATAGCTAGAGGGGAGTTTGCGAGTTATGTTCAAGGCTCGGCGATGGAGCAGAATCAACCAGTGGAACAAATAAAAAGGAGTCATAAACAAAGCTCCCACAATTCGCAACCAGTTCGTATAATCAATGCTATCCATGGTCGACCCGAGCCTAGTGAAGAGCCAGATGAGCTGCTACGGGTGCGCCTGCGGCAGGCGCAGATGAAGAAAAGGGTCGGCAATGTGACCACTCTACACCAACAGAGCCCGTCAATGCAGATAAAGTTCGACTGGACAGACCTGCAGCGTGTCCAACTGCCTCATGACGACCCGTTGGTAGTCAGTTTGACAGTGGCAGAGTGCTTGGTGCGCAGAGTTCTGATCGATCCTGGGAGCAGTGCGAATGTTATGCCGAGGGACACATTTGACAGGCTCGACATTAAACCAGAGAGGCTCAAGCCCACCGGAAATCCCTTATTAGGGTTCGATGGGAAGAGGGTGGAACCCGTCGGGATGGTGGAAGTAGAAGTTCAAGCTGCAGAGCGAGCTCTTATGGAAACTTTTGTGGTTGTGGAAATTCACCCCTCGTATAATCTCCTGATGGGAAGAGGATGGATTCACAGAGTCCGAGGTGTACCCTCAACTCTGCATCAGGTCATGAGGTGCCTCGGGCCCGATGGAGATAAAGTGATAGACATTCGGGGGGATCAGGTCGCAGCCAAAGAGTGTTATTCCGTCACACTAAAGCATGCAGGGAAGGGAAAGGCGCCCGTCCGGTCGACAAGCCCCAGATAGCAATTACAGGAACCTCCACTCGAGCAGAATAGGGTGGAGGAGTCAGCCGACTTGACCGAGGAGCCCCTTCTGGATGTGCAGATCGATCAGTCCAGGCCAGAACGAACTACCAGAGTGGGTATAAGACTGACCAGAGAAGAGCAGCAAGAGCTAGTGGATTTCTTATCCCACAATGTCGACGTATTTGCATGGAGTCATCTCGACATGCCTGGAATTAGTCCTTCCGTCTCCTGTCATTCCCTGAATGTCAATCCTAATTTCAAACCAGTGAAACAGAAGCAGCGAAGATTTGCTCCAGAACGTAATCAGATCATAACGGAAGAAGTTGATAGGCTGCTTGATGCGGGATTTATCAGAGAGGTGCACTACCCTGAGTGGTTGTCCAACGTCGTTGTGGTGCAGAAGAAAAATGGGAAATGGCGCGTATGCATTGATTTCACCAATTTAAACAAAGCCTGCCCGAAGGACAGTTTCCCGTTGCCTAAGATTGATCAAATGGTGGATGCCACCACGGGGTATGAGCGTTTAACCTTTCTGGACGCATATTCAGGATATAATCAGATTCCTATGGACCCCGCAGATGAAGAAAAAACTTCTTTTGTCACCGAGCGAGGAACGTACTGCTACAAGGTTATGCCTTTTGGATTAAAGAATGCGGGAGCAACTTATCAACGACTTGTCAGCAAAGTTTTTAAGAATCAAATGGGTAAGATTGTCGAAGCCTATATTGATGACATGGTGGTGAAAAGTAGGAAAAAGGATGATCATCTGAAGCATCTGCAAGAGGTAGTTGATGTACTAAAGCGATATGGGATGAGGCTCAATCCGACCAAGTGCTCGTTCGGTGTGAGTTCCGGGCAGTTTCTGGGACACGTGGTCAACCGCAGGGGCATCGAAGTTAGCCCCGCTCAAGCAGAGGCTTTGATTAAGAATGCCGAGCCAAAGACGATCAGAGAGGTGCAAGCCCTAACAGGACGAATAGCTGCATTAAGTCGATTTATTTCAAAGTTGTCAGACCACTGCAAACCATTCTTTGACACGATTCGGAGCCATGGAAGGCAGGTCTGGGGGGATGAGCAACGACAGGCATTGACTCATTTGAAGCAATATATGCAGAATCCGCCAGTCCTGTCAGCCCCAGAACCGGAAGAAAAGTTATTTCTATATCTTGGAGTATCTGGTGTCGCGACGAGTGCCGTTCTGATTCGTTGCAAGGAAGGGGTGCAATACCCAGTATTTTATGTAAGCAAAACACTGATGGAGGCAGAAAAAAGATACTCAAAGGCCGAACGGGTGGTACTTGCACTTGTAAATGCAAAAAGAAAGTTAAGGCATTATTTTGAATCCCACCCCATAACTGTTCTAACAACTTTCCCAATCAGAACGCTCATGCACAAGCCAGAGCTCTCGGGCAGAATGACAAAGTGGGCCATAGAGTTGAGTTCATTTGACATAACGTACGAGCCGAGAACAGCTATTAAAGGGCAAGCGGTGGCCGATTTCCTACTAGAATGTGATGCCGAAGATACGGAAGAGGACCTTAGAAGCGGCTCTTGGAAACTTTTTGTGGATGGCTCCTCTAACCAGACGGGGGCTGGGATTGGGATCAAACTGCAAACCCCAGAGGGTACTTCCTTGAGCCAAGCACTCAGACTTGAGTTCCGAGCCACCAATAATGAAGCGGAATACGAGGCGTTGCTAAATGGATTAAAGTTGGCCAAAGAGCTACAGATCAAAAGTTTGACAGTGTATAGTGACTCGCAGCTGATTGTTCGGCAGGTAAATGGTGAGTACGCAACCAAGGATGACATGATGGGGGCATACCGTTCTGCCGTTCTGCGTAGAGCCAAGGACTTTGCAAAGATTGAATTCATACAGTTGCCGAGGGAACAGAATGCAGATGCAGACCGTTTAGCATGCAGTGCTTCAAGTTGCGGTGAAACATTGGCAAGGGTGATTCCAGTGGGAATAGTGACCCAGCCGTCCATTTTCGAAGAACCGATGGTCTCGGACCCTTGGCAAGTCAACGTCATACCGTATGAACCGAGTTGGATTGACCCAATCATTACCTATATTCGAGATGGCGTTTTGCCTATGCAAAGGGATGAAGCTAGGAAACTCAAAAAGAATGCTGCCAAGTACGCCATCGTGCGGAACCAGCTGTACAGAAGGTCCTATTCTGGCCCGTACTTGAAATGTGTCACCCCCGCGGAATCGCAGCAGGTATTGCGAGCTATTCATGAGGGTGTGTGTGGCAATCATTCTGGGGGAAGATCGTTAGCGCATAAAGCAATGACACAAGGGTATTTTTGGCCAAACATGTCAAGAGATGCGGAGGAGTTCTCTCGAAGGTGCGATAAGTGCCAACGATATGGACCAATGATCCACCAACCACCTGAAGAATTGCACGTAATGGCCTCGCCGTGGCCTTTCGCGCAATGGGGGATGGATGTGGTCGGTCCTCTGCCAACTGCAAGAGCTCAGAACAAGTATGTGTTACTGGCCACGGATTATTTCACTAAATGGGTGGAGGCAGAACCGTATTCTAGCGTGACTCAGACTCAGGTGAGACGATTTATCTGGAACAACATTATCTGCCGCTTCGGTGTTCCCAGAACAATAGTCATGGACAATGGCACAAACCTCGACAGCAGGCAAGTAAGAAAGCTGCTGGAGGAGTATGGAATCAACCAGAAGTTGGCTGCAGTAAGTCATCCTCAGGCTAACGGACAAGCAGAAATCACAAACAGAACCATTTTCGCCTGCATTAAGAAGAAGCTGGAAGATCATAAGGGGAAGTGGTTGGATGAACTCCCGAACGTTCTATGGGCTTACAGAACCACCCCAAGGCGGCCGACTGGGGAGAGCCCGTTCGCGATGGCGTATGGTACCGAAGCAGTTATACCGGTTGAGCATTTAGTCCCCACTATCAGAAGCTTAGCATGGAGTCGAGATCAGAACGACAAGATGTTAAGATTGAACCTCGACATGATAGACGAAAGGAGGGACGCAGCGGCTATAAGGCTAGCATCGTATCAGCAAGTGCTGGCGAATAGTCACAATAAGAGAGTAAAACACAGGGATTTTGCCCCGGGCGATCTGGTTCTGAAAAGAAAGGTGGGGATGGTCAAAAAAATGATGCCACCCTGGGAAGGCCCATACAGAATTGCAGAAGTCATTGGCAAAGGGGCATATACGTTGGAAACCATGGCGGGAAAGTTGGTCAGCAAGCCCTGGAACGCCACGTCTCTGAAGAGGTACTATCAATAGAAGCTAAGTTCTGGTTTTAATTGGATGTTATTTGTTGTTAATCAAATACATATGAATGAGCAAGTTACCGGAATTTACAAAAAAAGAAGAGAAGAATTTTCTTTTCCAATGGTCTACTATAAGAATTTAAAGCCAAGTGGCAAGTGGCATTCTAGCCGAGCGCCAGGCACTTAAGCAAGATAAGTGGCAGCTGACACTATAAGCCGAACGCCAGACACTTGCTAAAAATTTAAAGCCAAGTGGCAAGTGGCATTCTAGCCGAGCGCCAGGCACTTAAGCAAGATAAGTGGCAGCTGGCACTATAAGCCGAACGCCAGACACTTGCTAAAAATTTAAAGCCAAGTGGCAAGTGGCATTCTAGCCGAGCGCCAGGCACTTAAGCAAGATAGGTGGCAGCTGGCACTATAAGCCGAACGCCAGACACTTGCTAAAAATTGAAAGCCAAGTGGCAAGTGGCATTCTAGCCGAGCGCCAGGCACTTAAGCAAGATAAGTGGCAGCTGGCACTATAAGCCGAACGCCAGACACTTGCTAAAAATTTAAAGCCAAGTGGCAAGTGGCATTCTAGCCGAGCGCCAGGCACTTGCCGTACAAACACACAGCAAAACTAATATAAAAAGAAAAAGAGAGAAAAGATATATATGTACTGAAGATAAGTTGAACAGAGCACAACACATAGAGAAAAAGAGTTCGGCCATTTCATTAATATTGAACATTTAGTTTACAAAAGAGAGGTGTCCATCATTACAAGAAGATATGAACTGGAAGAATTCGAAGGAGCCCTAGCTAGACGCCTCAGTACCAACAGCATCCTGGTCCTGCCGACTCGCCTCCTCGGCCCCATCAGCCGCCTCACCTTCATGAGGTGGGGAATCCAGGTGAATAACTGAGTCGTTCGGCTGGGGTTCAGCGTCAGCAGTGGCTACAGAGGGAGCCACGGTTGACGATTGGGGAGCGGTCAGTGGCAGAGCGGTAGGAGGAGCTGTGATGATCCTTGAGGATGCGATGTCCTGGCACTCATCAAATATACGCTCCGCTTCGGTGGGTTCTGGGTCGACATAGACCCCCAGAGGCTCGATCCCCAGATCCTTGTCTACCTCATCCGGAGTGGAGCTGGTCTGTCCCTCATCCGGAACCCGGTCGGCGAAGCCTTCCCGGAATCCTTGAGCATACCGAAGAGCACCGACCCTGGAGAACCGAGCATGAAGGGCCAGCATCCCACCACCCACTCTGCTGATAGCGTCGATCAGAGCGGTACGCTCGTCCAGAGCTCTTTTTTCAAAAGCCATCCGAGCAGACTGTTCATCAGCTAGAAGACGTTGGAGTTCTGCCTTCTCTTCTCTGAGTGATTCCTGCTCAGTCTGCCAGACGCTCTTCTCGAGCTGGAGGGCGTCCTTCTCATCCTGAAGGGAATCATTCTCCTTTTTCAGGACATCTCTCTCTTGCTCGGCTTTGTCAAGCCGAACCAGCACCTCGGTATTCTTCATGGCAAGGAGGTCGTTCTCTTTATTAGCCACCTCCAGGCTGTCAGAATACTTTCGGGCCCTGGCGTTCCCCATTTCCACCTGCTTCTGCATGGCCATCATCCCAAACAATGTCTGCATAGGTGCACAATAAGAACGGTTAAACCAATAGTCAGAACGGGAGAAGGCAAGACCAAGTAATATAAGAGAATTCATGAGTTAGAAAATAAAAGTCACCTCCATAGCAGATTGGGGAAAGCGACTGAACACGTCCTTCTGGGAAAGGCCCTTTGCCGCCTCAATGTCCTTCGGAGTCCACATGCTCCTGTAGTAGGCCATAGCGGTCTGGCCATCCTTCAGCATGGTCTCGTTCGGTTTCACGAACGTCCCATCCGTTCGAGTGTACCGAGGGGCCCATGGCGGCAAGCTGGGGATAGAAGGGGGGCCTGAAGCAGAAGCAGAGCCACCAGCTGCAGGAGGCCCAGAGTGAGAAGGAGCTCTGATCGCTCGGTGCAAGAGAGTACCCGGCCCAGAGACTCGGGTCCTTCTAATAAGAGGCTCCTCCTCAGGGTCGATTTCACTGTCAGGATGAGGCCTTTTGCCTCGCTCTTTGTCCCGACCGCCCCCCGCAGCAGCAGGAGCTATGGTAGCTGGGGAGGGCGCGTTCTGGTTGGCCGCAGGGGCGCTGGCAGCAGGGTTAGTAGCCACTGCGCTCGGAACAGTGTCAGATATGGTGGCTGAAGAAGAAGCCGACGCTGGAGAGGAGGTCGCCCCAGCAGCAGGAATGACTGGGGGAGTATTTTTCCTCCTGCCAAAAGAGGGAATCTGCAGTCTGCTCATATTGTAGCCGAGTGATGAGAGCGCAAAGAGGTTGTCTGAAGTGAGGAGATCTGAGCAGGAAGGAATATCGTTCAGAACGTATCTCTTCAAGTAGTTAATCCTATCCCTGCAAACACTGTAGCTCAAGTCATCACAAGGTATTCCCAAGGAGCGGCATAAGTAAGTGCAAAAACGAGGAACGCATGTTTCACAGGGGCAGTCGTGTTTATGGGATTTGAATTTTTTATAGGAGGAGACAGAGCAGACACCAAAGGCGCTCGGGATTGGGTAATCCTCTGCAGCCGGCGAAGACCAAGCCCCACTAATACCCACTATGCTATCCCTCCAACCCTTTTCAGATTTTATTGTGTCAGTGCATATGGACATCTTCTCGAACGGATAGAGGTGGTAGAAGGGCTCGTTAGTACGGATCTTACTGACCTTATAACACAGAAGGAGGTCTATGAGGTCAAGGTCCAGATTTCTGTCACGCATCAATAAGAGCATAACAGATATGATCCTAAAGAAGTTGGGGTTGACCTGCAGAGGGGATATCCCCAATCTGTTGAAGACGTAACTAAAGAAAGGGTGCAGAGGGAACCTAACAACATTCAGTTGAAGGTTTGTGAATAAGACTTCGCCGGGCAGGAGGCCGGCGCCGGTCGTAATATTAACGTCTTGGGGGCAAACCCTAACTACGATGTTGTCAGGAAGTCTAAGTCTCATACGAAGAACACCCAGATCTACAACCATGGTGGAAGTGCAAGAAGAATCTAGAAGAGGGAAAATGGAAGCCTGCCGAAAGTAAAAAGAACGAAACTAACCTCGGAGGACTGCAAGATCGCTGGGAGAATGACTCTCGAAGGATTTCACCGGAAAAGGCTTAGCACAGTTCTAGAAAGAGGGAGATTTGGCTGATGATGGAGACGGTAAAGGGAAGTGAAGTGGAATTCGAGAGCATTATATAGGCAAGGGGGCCCGAGGGCCGAAGCGTCGGGAAGGCAAGAAATCCCTCGAACCCCGGAACATTGATTCTGGATCTGACCGTTCGCTCCCCCACGTGGTTATCTCGAGCCGTCAGCGTCATGATGAGACGCCATCAATAATTACCCCTTATTAAATAAGGGGCAATTATGGGGGCAGTTGAGGAGGCCCTGGATGACATGGGCCAGGTCCGACTCGCAAAACACAACCTTCAGTCCGAACAGCTGGGTCAGCCCATAAAAAGACACTGCCATATGGGCCGAGCGGGAGTAAGCCCATCAAGAGTGACCAGGGCTTACTGAGGAATAGGCCCAAGTCCAGCAATTAGTAAATATCTTGTAAATATCTTGTAAATATCTGGGAAGTATCTATAAATAGGAGTTGGAATGAAGAGGAGGGGGATCTTGATTCGGGTTGAGGTGTAAGAATTCTAGAGAGAGAAAGAATAGAAGGAGTTTCTTGCATCTTCAATGTACAATAGTGTTCTCAACTTCTCACCCACATGCTAATAAATTTCCCAATATACATATTAATAATATCATAGTAGTAATATTTATTATTCATTAACAAAGAGTATATGATCATTTTTTTTTTCTTCCATATTTTATTTATCTCTTGTTTTCTATCATTTTTTTTAATCATTGTTTTTTATTCTCTTTTGACATTTAATCTTTTCTTTTTTTATAAAAAAAAATATACTTTTATCGGTTAACGGGTCTATTCTTTATTTTTATTTTTTTTGGGAATGTTAAGCAAAATTAACAGGTCTATTCTTGTTATGTCTAAATTATCATAGCCACACACTTTGGGCCTTCTGGGAGGCTCATAGCCACAAGCTTTGGGCCTTTTGGGCTAGTTTGAGAAAGAAGAAGATAAAGTTATAAAAAGAAAAAAAATCCAAATAAAAACCAGCCTCTTTGTTTCTTGTTCCTAACGTTTTTCAGTAACAGCCTCTCATTTGCCCCCCATCTTCCATTGCTCCCTCTACTCTCTCTCTGGTGAGCGAGCAATGGAGATGGCCATCGGTTTCCACAGCTCACCCACTCCTTCCGTCTATATGATAAACCCTAACCCTAACCCTAGGGGTAGTTTCAGTTTCTCTTCTCCTCGTTTCACGAACCAATTCTTTGGTCGCACCTTATCTTCATCTTTAATCACCAAGAAACCCTTCAAACTACATTCGACGAACTCAATTGGCCCTGCAATCAAATGTGCAGTTTCCGAGGCTACAGAATTCTCCGCTGGTATTTCGAATGTCCTCTTTCTAAGTTTGCAGTGTGAATTTAAAGTCTGAATTTTCTTGCTTAAGTTGTTTGGGTGCATGTTTTTAAGTGTGCGTGCATATATATATATATATACACACACACACACATCAAATTAACACATGGTTGGAATATCTTTGAGCAATCTTGATCATTTCATCTAGGTTCTTTGGAGGTCAAAGTATATATTCTATATATAGTTCGCTGGGACCATCCTCCAAACATCTTTGTGTGTTCCCTAATGGTCACGTCCTTTATATAATATTGTGTGCCTACAAGAATTACATTTAGTATGGTGCATCTATAAACATCCGAGACTTGATTATAATGCCATGACACAGAGAAAAAGAGCCAATTAATGAGGAGAAGGGACATAAGGAATATAGCTATTGTTGCGCACGTCGATCATGGAAAGACGACATTAGTGGATGCAATGTTGAAGCAAGCAAAGGTAGCATTTAAGGAATTTATGTATTCAATTTGTAAATATCTTCTGCTATAAAAATTACTATTTAACTGCTTACTTTTTGGAAGAAAGACAATTGAAAAAATTTCTCCAACTAAATATGCTTTTTGAGATCATTGTCGTTTTTGTTTGAGTTGGCAAAGGTATAATAACATAATTTGTTATCTTTCACGTTGTTGTACGTTATAATGGCTAATGTATTGATTCAAGATAAACAAAAGGTAACAATGCACAACTACACAGGATGTATTGCAACTAATTAAACAAGGTCAATACTCATAGGATGTTTCAATAAAGGATGCTGAGATTGTTTCAGAGTTTTTAACACAGGTCATGCTAGAGTGTCCAACATAACCTTGTCGTAGCTCCCATATTGGTGCTTAGAAAGGGACTGCCACATGTGAAATAGGAAGCGTAGTAAAATCAAAATAGAAGAACTAGGAGATAAAACATAGGAATGGTGCCAAAAGAAGATAGGGCAGGATAACTTGGATTCAGATTATTTAGATCTGCATAGAGAAAAGGTTGTGGTTTAAGTATCTAATACAATTTTACTTATATTAAAAAAAAAAAAAGTATCTAATGCTATAGAACTTTATGAAGGTGTAACTATAAAGATGAGAAAAATAGAAAGAACAAAGATAAGAACAAAGGTCGCATTAAAAGAAAAGGCAATAATATTAGTGCTGAACTAGAATAAGAAAGAGCATAATTAGATTTTTATGTTTTTATAAATGTTGATGCAGAATTCAGATATGAATTTGTTGTGATTCTTGGGAAACTTAATGCAGTTAAATATTTAGCATTTAGAAGCAATGAGGAATAAACTTCATTTCATAATCTGGACAATGCTAATGAGAGATTGTTACACACGCATGCACATATTATATTTACTTATCAAATAAGGCAAGGATGACAATGATGATGAACAATCAAATATAGATTGTGTTCGATGGACTTCCTAATATTTCATGCACTCACTGGGCCTCGTAAATGTTCATATAAAGAATGTCCTACTGACAAGTAGCAAGTTGATGTTATATTGAGATGCTGACTTTCATTTAGAGGTGCTTTAATATACAGTTCATAGATGGATGAGAAGGCATCCCTTTAATAGTGTTAGAAATGTAGAAGAAACATGGTTTCACTAAAAGGCTATTGAGAACAGCATTTTTCCAAAAATTGTTCTAGCCACTCGTAACTTGTGAAGATTAATATCAGTGCTAACTATTCATCATCTGTGTTTTCCTTCTTCAACTGATCAGTGTAGAATGATGAAGCTAATGTTCTTTATGCAGGTATTTCGTGAAAATCAATTTGTACAGGAAAGGATAATGGACTCAAATGATCTAGAACGTGAAAGGGGAATTACAATACTTAGCAAAAACACATCAATCTTTTATAAAGATACAAAAATAAATATAATTGATACTCCAGGGCACTCTGACTTTGGAGGAGAAGTGGAACGCATCCTCAATATGGTGGAGGGTGTTCTTCTAGTGGTACTCGCCTTACAACCTTTGTTACTTGGAACTATTTAATTATGGAATCTTGTGATTTCTGATTGATGATTTTGATGACTTCTGTTTATATTTGGTTATGCTTCTAGTGATATTTGATTGGTGGCTTTCGATGACTTTTGTCAGTTGCTTTCTAAATTCAAAACTTCAAGCAAATGTGTTAAAATACCTAATGAATTGAAGTTTTTGAACAAAAATGACAGGTTGCATATTCTGGCTTGTTCAAGTGAACATGTTTTATTATGATTCTAACTAGAGAGTAAGAGGTGAACAGATCCTAGTGGGTGACTGGATAATGGGTTTCCTGGTAGCCAAACACACTGTTTCCTCATCCACAATGTAAGACCTTACACTGTATGTGATGAAATCAAACCTAAAATGTTTGAAGGGTAAGACAGAAATTTTGATATGTGCTACTGGAGAGTGAACATTAGTTTGATGGAGTAAGTGTAAGTCTTATTTTGTCTCGTTATATATATTCTAAGCACCCTACATAGAAGTGCTGGCAAATCAATCATACCATATCATAATTATTTATTAGTCTTGAATGAATTATTATATTGAATGATGACTATACATATCTATATTAGCGCTCTCTAGAAAATATGTTGGGCTTAGAATTGGTGCCTCAGGTATTTCTGTGCTATTTGAAATGTTGAGCCTGATAATGCTGCAACATTTATTTATGAGACAGAAGTGTTTTCTGGACTGTAGATTAGAATAATTTTGAATTTGATAAAATTGCATTTTTTCAATGAAAGTTGATAACCTCTTTTAAGGGAAACATTTATTTTGTTTCATTTGAAAGTCTAGAAGAATACATGACTTTTATTTGTTCTTCAAACAATACGGGCCACTCCCAAAATTAATTTCTTTATTTTCATTTTTGGGCTTCGGGTCATTTATTTATTTATTTATTTTAATATATTTTTTCTGCTATTTTTTCTATGTTATTATCTAAGTAAATTTTCAAATTGGATCATGTTACCCGAAAAATATGTATTGCACTTTTTTTTTGTAGGTAGATTCTGTTGAGGGTCCAATGCCACAAACAAGATTTGTTTTGAAGAAGGCTCTGGAATTCGGCCATGCCGTCGTTGTTGTTGTTAATAAGATTGATCGACCTTCCGCTCGTCCAGATTTTGTCATGAATTCCACTTTTGAACTCTTTATTGAACTAAATGCATCAGATGAACAGGTACTTCTGCGAGACAGAATCTTGAACTTAATCATCTCTATCTGTCAAGCTTGGACCTGGACTTTGAAACTTGTTTCATATTTCAATATAAATGTTGGAAAATCAAGCAGTTCTTGCAATCTATAGAGGGAAAACACTGTTTAGTTATTCAAAATGGAGCGTGAAACAATACTAATTTGCCGAACCTGGATATAGCCTGATTTCAAGTGATAGCCCATGTCTAAACCAATGACGCCCTTTCCAAACCTAGACAAATCTGTTTTGTAGAAGTGAAGTCGAAAGATTGCCACCTCCGTTATTGTTCCCTCTCTGAATCTATTGAGGTACTTATGTCACAATTATTTAAGATCCATAGTTTAATCACCAAGTGCTTTTCGTTTTGTTTGCAGTGTGATTTTCAAGTAATATATGCAAGTGGTATTAAGGGAAAGGCAGGACTTTCTCCTGAAAATTTGGCAGACGATCTTGGACCACTATTTGAGTGCATAATGAGATGCATACCAGGACCACAAATCGACAAAGATGGTGCACTTCAAATGCTTGTTAGTGGTTTTCTTAATATCAACATTCCTACTTTTTCACTCTTATGTTGGTTCTCCCTGTAATTTTTGCTGCCTCCTTTTTGATGTTTTATAGACTCTCCAGTTCTGCAATAATTTCATAATGACTAATTTGTATGAAGAACACAAAGTATTATTGTGGACTTCAAAAAGGTGCCATGTAAGGAGATCTGTAAGCAGTAATCTACTAATCTGTGACTCATTACTAGGATGTACAAAGAAGAGTCAAAAGGGAATAAAAATCCTATTTATTTACTTTTGGATGAGAAATGTAAACTATTGGATGGTCTGCCAATTCTGAACTATTGGTCCTGAATTGATCACATCAGATGTCACAAAACATTTAACATATGGAAAAATCCTAGACTGGAAATAATTAGCATTTCGATAATTCAGTTTGTAATTTTCTATAACATTGTTCAATTATAGCTCCATTTCTTATTAATGGACAATCCTTGTAGATCAAATCCAAGGATCGTAACTACATTTTTGGTAATGCTCTGAGGCCATAGAAGTTACTGTTGTTCTAGCTTTCTCCTTTAATTGATGTGAATTTTAAAGGAAATAAAGTATGTCTTATTCAACTCCAACTTTCAATTAATTGAAATACATTGTCGCAAACAAAATTGATCAAACAATTCAATAATAGAAGATCATAAAAAGTTAGAAATTTATGTGAATATCATAAATGAATTCAAGGTCTTTTATAGCATAATATCCTTTAGCTTCAAGTTTTTTTGTCCTGTGATTTGAAACGTAAAACTCATCACTATTTATTTTTATTTGATGCTTCTTTCTATTATATATTTTTAATATCCGGTATATTGCTTATGATGCCGTCATTTGCTGTTAAACACATCTTTAGGTCATGAATATTGAGTGGCTTCTTTCTATTATATATGTTTAAAATCCGGTATATTGATTATGATGCCGTCATTTGCTTTTAAACACGTTTTTAGGTCACAAATATTGAGTTTGACGAACATAAAGGACGAATTGGTATTGGGCGTTTGCATGCTGGGGTTTTGAAGAGAGGAACAGATGTGCGAGTAAGTGTGTTTTGGAGCTAAATTTAATTTTGTAATGATTTTACTAAGGAACTATTCCTGTTGAGTATTCTGAGTACATTAATTTCGGTCACTGGCCATTGTCACATATTTTAGTTTTTTTATTCCTTCACATGATTTCATTCTCTTAATAAAATTGCAGTCTTAATATCTCCCTTAAAATACCGACCGAAATGCACCTTGGCTGTGTAGGATTTAGGATCGTTAAAGTGAGACAAACTCACCCATCCATAAATTCGTGTGTAGAATCTGCATCTCTTTTTTCACCCCCAGATAAAAACAGCAGACTTGTGTAAAATACAACCTCCTTCACCTTTTGAACTATATATATTTATACATTGTCCACATTGTATGGCATAGTGGTGCCATGGGTTGATACTTCTAATGTTTAGTTCAATGGTAGTTTATCTGACTATAACTAGTTAAATTTTCAAAGCAGAATGAGGTCAGATTCTTGTCTTCCCTTGCCTAGTGACGGAGCCAAGAATTCACTTTGTGTGTGTGTGTTGTGGGTTGGAGAGGTGGGGACATAGAAAAACAATAATACAATTCTTTTTTTTTTTTTAAATAAAGTAATAATTTTAAGAACCTAATATTGATTGATAATATTTCCGTTAATTATATTTACAACTGTCATCCATGAAATTTCATATTATGCAAGATTTTCATACAAATTGGTGAGAAACACTATGTATATTTAAGTAACACGGTTATACAAATAAAACTTCCGGACCGGAGAAGCATTCGGGACAGGTTCCGCATTCATTTCCTTGGCAGAAACTATCCAATCCATTCGGGGCTTCGAGGAACCAAAACAAATTCAGATTGTGTGTGTGTGTATCCCTCTTATTGTTAATACTATAAAGAATTTTTCAATAATTCAATCTAGTTAGAACTCTACAAATCTAGAAAATCCTGGTTTGAAATAATTAAAAATTAATGAATGGAACTTGTCTTTGTAGTGGAAACTTGGAACTATTTTCAGTTAGGTTCTCAAAATAAAAACACAATTAATATTTAGATATAATCAAACCAACAAGGGAATTTGCGTGCTTTATAATATGGGTCTATATTTTTTCTTCTAGTGCATATTCATGATTTCCATATATACAATAAAAGATTAGACAAGTATGCTTCATTTGTGAATTTTTTTTGTACTTTCTTAGTAATTATGATCCTTCATTAAAGAGAGAATAGCTGAAAGAAAATCGTGTAGCGTAGAAAAAGAGGATTGAAGATGAAAATATGGAGTGTCCAGTGGTCAGAGAGATTAAATTGGGGATATAGATTAGAAGTGCGGAGGTAGCCTCTGTCTTTGCCCTCATCCCTCTTCTTTCTCATATCGAGTTTCAATTGGGTTTTAAATCAGAAACACTGGGTGTTTGACTTTGGCTCTGATATGCTCTATAAACTTATAAAATGTATCCTTGCACACGGTGTATGTACATCCGAATTCACATTACATACAAAGATATAAACACTTGCATTGTGCATGTGCATGTATTTTGAGCCTCCTATTCAAATGTGAATCTTTAAGTGCATTACTTACAATGTAGCTCATGTGAAGTGATGAGGCATCCACCAGAATATGTGATCCAATTTGGAGTTTAAATAAAAAATATCATGATCAAATGAGTTTTGTTTGTCTAATATGAAGATTTTCTTCTACATTTCAAAGTCCTTGCATGGTATCACAATAAAGTTGTTTTTTTGCCTGTAATAAAATCCATGTCAGAGTAAGCAAACACTTCTCCATCATTGATTGGGTATTAAGTTGTTTTATTAGTAAGCACCAGCCTATTATTCTAACATTTACTTCCATTGTTTCGATCATTTTAGGTATGCACCTCAGAAGACTCATGCAGATATGGAAGAGTTAGTGAACTTTTTGTGTACGAGAAATTCAATAGGGTTGCAGCAGAAACTGTAGAAGCTGGTGATATATGTGCTGTCTGTGGTATTGATGATATTCAGGTGGGATAATCTAGTACTGTGTGAATCAACCATTATTTTATTCTCACCAAACGGTTATTACTTAATATAATCACTGTGACGTAAAGGGATCCTTACGTCCTAAACACATTACAGACCATCCATATCATTACACATTAAATCCATAGGTTTAATGGCCTGTAACGTGGCACAACTGTAAGGTTGCTTCATTATATCCTAGAGGTCATAGGTTCGAAATGGGAAACAACCTTTCCGCATTGGAGGTAAGGCTGTGTACATATGATATGACTTAAGTCACACAATCCTTCTCAACAGGTGTTGCTCTCACGCTTCGAGCGCATTCCCGCTTTCACGCTCCGCGTGCGCTTTTGCTCAAATTCTCACTGCTTATGACTTAATTCTGCTGCTCTCACGCTCACGCTCTCACTCTCGAATTCGCTCTCGCTCCTGCTTTATGTGACTTGGCATATGACCCTTCGTAGACACCGCAATGGTGGAAGCCTCATGTATTGAGCTAGCCCTTTTTAACAGTCGTTATGGCACCATTATGGCCTCATCAAGATGTTGATTTTGTTAAAGCCCATTTTAAGCTATTTTTTATTTTTCCTCTTCTTTTTGGAAGCTTTGGAGTGCTAACAAAACAGTATATAATAATAGATCCACCCTCCAGAACAAGTTTAAAAGATTTAACTTTAGATCTTTTTTTTTTTTTTGATAAGTAAAGATGCATTAGAAAGCTTCAAAAAGGGAACGTGTCCCAAGAGCTGTACAAAAATCGAAACAAAAAAGGGGGAAAGAGGAAGACCTATGGATCCAAAGACCCCAAAAAGTCCACGATCTCATTTAAATAAATACAATCACTCCCTATTCCCCAACTAAAAAGAGAACAAATAATAGCAAACTTCAACGCCCCAATGGAAATCTCCTCCTTATCAAAAGATCTTCTATTACGCTCTTTCCAGAGACTCCACCAAACACAAAGGGGGGTCACCCTCCAGAAATCGCGAACACACGCTCCCGCCCTTTGGCCCCTCTAAATATCGATCAAGACTCTTGAAATCCGGTGCATAACCCACTGGACGCCAAAAAGACCCAAAATAAGACTCCAGCAGTCATAAGCCACGGGACAATGCAAGAAAAGGTGATCCACAGACTCTTCATTGTTCATACATAGACAACACCGGTTGACAATGACTTGTCTTCTCTTCCTCAAATTGTCGAGAGTCAAGATCTTACCCCAAGAAACAGTCCAAACAAAAAAGACCACCCTAAGAGAGCCTTCGAATGCCAAACCGTTTTTCACAGGAAGGTGGTACCGTGTGATGTGTGTCAAAATATACCACTCGCAATAGTACGAATTTTTGTAGGATAGGAGTATATAAAGGGTGTCAATCCCACATGGAGATAGATGTTATTTGTTCTATTTCTAATTAATCCGATTTTAATTCGAAGATAACTGATGATTTGATTGATTGGTTGTCACGAATGTAAAATAAATTTAAACTAAAATTAAGGTAAATAGATCAGAGAGAAAGTCTTAAGGCTTGACTTCACCACAAATCTTATACTATGGTCAACCATTCAACCTTGGGATTTTAACAATTTATATATCATATGAATTAAAACTTAATAATATTCGTTTAATTCGGTTTTAAAGATGTTTCATAAATTTCAATTAACTATAACCTATCTGCGGTTAGCAAGAACTATCCACCTACCTACTTCTAACTACTTCTAACTAATTTTGCAGTATAATTCATTTTTCCTAAGTATAGACTATGAAAATATTCATTCATGAAAAACATTGGAACACCATTGCATGATCTCCATTCTTATGTCCGATAGGCCTCCGCTAGATACCGTCTAATAAGAATGGGTTGAGAATAATTGAAGAATAATTAAATCTAAGACAAGATATTAATCATTCAAAAACTATTTAAACATTAAAATCCAATTGATGTGACTCAATTGCTCATAATCATGTAATCAAAATATATAAATCATAAAACTTCCCAAAGTTAGAAAAATCAAACCATCGTACTTAGATCGGGTTGCATCAATGCCCTAAGAGAAGAATTAGCTACTCATGACGGCGCAAGATATTATCTGTGTTGTTGTGGTCTTCATCGTCACGGACTGCACTTCTCTTCTCAGGATCTTCACATTCTAAAACTACAGAAACCCTAAAAGCTGCCACCACAATATGAGAGAATTCAGAATAAAACGAGAGAGAGATTTTCTGTGGCGTTGTGCCTTCTTTTATAGAAGAATTAACTTTTATTAAGATTCTGATGGGCTTTTAGGTCTTCTGATGTCTTCTGGCCCATCTTGGATGAAATAAGACTTAATAAGGACAAATCCCGCATCTAAAAAGTCGTTGTCATGGATAGCTAAAAAGTTTGAGTTGTCATGGATAGCTAAAAAGTCTGAGTTGTCATGGATAGCTCGAGTTTAGAAGCTTAAGCTCGAGCTTTTTGGAATAGGGCTCGAGCTTTTAGGAACAAGGCTTGAGCTTTACTTCTATATTTAGCCAAATTTCTTCAAATCTTTTTCGAATCGCCTTTTCCATCTACACTTAGAATATTTTTGGACTTTTTCTTTTAACAGTGCTCAATCCTTCCTTCATGGTGCTTGAGCCCTAGGTCTGGAGCTCGAGCTTCTTGGTTGTGGGCTCAAGCTCTTTAGCTGTGGGCTCGAGCTCTGTGGAACAGTGCTCGATCCTTCGAGTCCTGGCATGAGGTCTTGGGAGTATGGCTTTTCTAGAAACAACTCTTCAAATTTCGACGTCTCATGGGCTCGAGTTTTTAGGCAAAGGCTTAAGCATCCTGAGGTTAGGCTCGAGCACCTTGAGGTTGAGCTCGAGCTCTTGAGGTCAAGGCTCGAGCTTTGCTGCCTTAGTGTAATTTCTTATTTCTTTCTGCTGAGCTCGAGCCTTAGAATTGAGGCTCGAGCCTTGGCATTTAATTCTTCCAAATTTCACCATTTTAACTCTCAGCTTGATTCGAATGACCGGCAACGACTCTGTGCAACTCCAAAGGTCTCATATTCAATGAGTGCATACCCTTTGACACATCTATAAGCTTTGATATCAGTCTTTTCATCTTAAAGTCTCGGTTTTAACCGTTTCTTTGGGAAAGTACATACAAACACAAAATAAACATAAATTAGTCTAAAACTAAATAAAAGTACACTTAAGGTCTTAACATACGTATATTTAGGGGCTCGAATATACAATATTCAGCGCTCATCACCATGAAAGCCTGAAAGGCGGAAAAAGAGACCGGACCTGAAACGTCCCCTGTGGAGAAAGCACCCAAGTCAAGGAGTCCAAACTTCTATACAGTATGTCCAGCAAACCAGTGACATCATCCAACTCCCAATCCTGAAAAGATCGCCGAAACTGCACATCCCAAGACAACCTACCGCTATCAAGGCGATAGCAGTCAGCAACCAAAGCATGTCTATCAGCAGCAATCTTGAACAACCTTGGGTACAAGCAAGACAAAGGACGGTCCTCGCACCAAGGATCCTCCCAAAACCGGACGTCCCTTCCTTCCCGAACTCTGAATCTAATATGCTTATAGAACTCATCCCAACCCTTCCCAATGGATTTCCACACCCCCACACCGATAGCAGAATTGACCGGCCTAGCTGACCATCGCCTTCTCTCCTCCCCACACTCTAAGGCTCTAAAACACTCCGAGGCTCTAAAACATAATTCTTAACAAGCACCCCTTTGTTAGAAGTGATTCCAAACAAATCCAAAAGTCTCAATGATCATGGCACACCATATGTTCTGCCAAAACTTCAACCCCAATCATTGCACACCACATAAACTATGTGTTTCAGATAACTGTCTCCATCCTTTCTAACCTCCTTCCACAGCCCAATCCTTGAGAGCATGTAATCTCTATAAAAATCCAACTCCTGCACTATCCCGAATTTTCCCTTTACCACCTTCTCTCATGCTATGAAATTCCATCTCATACCTCCACAATTTACCCAGCAGAGCTTCATTGATTGCCAAAATGACAACCCCATGAACACCGGAACCCAGAGGAGTTGACATTGACTTCCAAGCCTGTGTCTGTTACATAATGTCCTATACAACCTGCATTCTCATCAACATGTAATCTCTATAAAAACCCAATTCCAGCACTGTCCCCAAATTTCCCTTTACCACCTTCTCTCATGCTATGAAATTCTGTCACATACCTCTACAATTACCCAACAGAGCTTCATTGATTGCCAAAATGACCAACCCCAGGGACACCGGAACCCAGAGGAGTTGACATTGACTTCCAAGCCTGTGCCCATTACATAATTTCCTCTGTAACCTGCATTTTCATCAGCATGAGTGTGACGGAGCAGTTACTTCTATGTAAAACCTTGTTTTGACTTTTCTTATGAGATCAATAATTTATGATATTACTACTTTCTGAGAAAAAAGAAAATATGTCATATAATTTTCTTGTCTAATTTATGTTAGCTATTTTTTTCTTTGCTCAGATTGGGGAAACAATTGCTGATAAAATTTGTGGGAAGCCATTACCTGCCATTAAGGTTGAAGAACCTACAGTGAAGATGGCATTTTCTATTAACACAGCACCCTTTGTTGGCCGTGAGGTATGTCCAATTATTGTAATTAACAGAAAGATTTTCCTATATTCGCCTAATAAAAATGATCTTTAAAGCATGAAGAACATTGGTATTTGTATGCTACTGAGCATATTGTCCTGTACTCCTGTTAATATAATTCCCTTCCATTGCTATATTATTTTGATTATTGTTGAAGGATTTAAATGTTAAAGTTACACCATCTCTAATAGCTTAAGCTTTTAGAGTAGGTGGTGATTAACATAGTATCTGGGCTGGCAAGGTCCAGTGGTCAAACCTCACCCTCACCCTCACCCTCACCCTGATAATTAAAATTAAAACATGTGTTGGACCAAAAGAAGGCCACACACGTGAGGGGGCGTGTTGAAGGATTTAAATATTAAAGTTTAACACTCTCTAATAGCTTAAGCTTTTAGAGTAGATGGTGGTTAACCGTTATATATATTTATATATTGGTGGATGGGGCGAGGGATTGAGGGTGGGGGTGTTGTTCCTTTGCTTTTCCAAGTCAGGAACTTAGAAATTGCTATCTGTGCAGGTTTATCTAATGATGTAATAATCACGTAAGCAATTCTAAAGAATATCTTAATATATTATTGCATATTATGAAGAATAAAAGACTATATACGAGTTAATAATTTTCCCTCCTCATACTTGGTATTCTTTTCAAGATTAAAATTTAGTTTTTCAATTGAGTATGTTGGTTTACACTCTATATTAGTGTTATAGATAGGGAAAGCATGAGCCTCTGAATAATGGAATTAGAATATCCTAATGAGTGAGGCTTAAGCCTTGCCATTTCTCAATTTTTTTTTTTTTTTTTTTTTTGCAATTTAAATTTATGAAATTAAAGGAAAATAAAAATCTTCAGATACATACGGGTGAATGGTGGTAAAACATGCATCTCTTAGCATCTTCTGTGGGAAAATGTAGAATAGAATTTTGTTAGCGATATTTTGAGAAACAAAGTACATTAAACATGAAAAATCACCACCAAGGGTTCTAGCCTGGCCGTACTTCCTTACCTTCTAAAGTAGAAGGTTGAGAATTCAAGTCCCCTATGAGCAAAGTGGGTGTGCGAGTCTCAACTAGGGGAGAAAAACATGAAAATTTGTTTTTTACTCAAATGTTGATAAAGCATGTCTGTGTACGGCATGGTTCAAGGTCTTGGTCTTGGTCACCATCTTAGGATATTGATGCATTGAAGAAATAAAGAAAAAATTACAAAAAAAAAAAAAAAAAAAAAAATTGTCGGGTGGTTATGCGTGAGATTGAAGTTTTTTGAGTTAATGGCAAACACGTTCACAAATAATGCCAAATTGTGGATATGTACTCGGTTTATCCCTTTCTTTGAGTGGGAACCACATTGAGTGATGGCCTTTTTAACAACAAACACAATGGATCCATACTGAATACTCCAACTCTGATTTTAATGCCATATTGTCATTAGGAAGCCTATAGAAGACAGTTTTGGTCCTTTTCCAGTTCTTTGAAGAATATATAAATGTTAATCATGGAATTATTGACAGTAATGAAAAAACAACACATCTGGAGATGACTCGTGATATTCTTAGGCAATAACGAGTCATCTAGTGATTTGTTGCCCATTGTTGTGCAACTCAAAGTGGAGTGCATGTTGTGGTTCCCTTTTAGTGAGGGAAAATAATATATCAATTTTTATTTTATTTTTTCAAGATTGATCCAACTTGATTTAGTCAACTTGGAGTCGGCTTGGAATCAACCGAGTCTTTGAAGTTTGAACAATGGCATACCTAGGCAGGCTTGATGTATTTTGGCAGTATTTTAATGCCACTTTCTCAGCGAGTCATCAGCATTTAGGAACGTTTTTGAGGCCCACCCTTTCTATGATGTCACCATCTATTTTGTTAGATTGATAGAATGAAAACTTGACACATGTAGCATATGCTACAGTTAATTGGGTGTAGTTTTCTGTTAGGGTGTGTGGGATCAAGAAATTGGATTGGTCCTCTGATCTTAATTCAAGGTTAAAATTAGAACTATACGGTGTTTGAATTTCTTTTGGCTGAAACTTTGTTGATTTTCAATGATTTGATCAATGGCTTTTAATCTGTTAGCAAACATTTTACCCATCACTTATCTTGATTTCTCTTAAGCCTACTGTTTGGATTTGTCTTAAGTTGTATCATTAGCATTTGTGGCAAATGAGCATTTCTTAATGGTGATCTGACTCAAAAAGTTTAAAATTTTCTATGTTTCCCTTCAGGGGAAGTACGTTACTAGTAGAAACCTAAGGGATCGGCTCTACCGTGAGCTTGAGCGGAATTTAGCCATGAGAGTTGAAGATGGTGAAACTGCTGATACGTTCATTGTTAGTGGACGCGGTACTTTACATATTACTATACTGATAGAGAACATGTAAGTTGAAGTTTAAGGAATTGGATCTCTTGTTTTATCTTCTCCTTACATATTCATCAAATCATTCTGTGTATCAGGCGAAGGGAAGGATATGAATTCATGGTGGGACCCCCCAAAGTAATCAACAAAAGGGTGGATGACAAGTTGCTGGAACCTTATGAGGTGATTTTTCCATTGATTCTTTTCCTCCTATACAAGAAAACAGAACTGTGGATGCTTCATGGTTATCACATATATGGACCTGCATTAACATTATTTAACAGCATGCTTGTGTTCTCTCTGTTCGTTTTATAAATGAACACAGAGGTTTTATTTATTTAATATATTTTTTTATAATCATAAATGAACATTCTTGTGCAATCAAGAAATGACTATGATGATGGCTTAGGAGTCGGCTTACCTAAACAACACTTAGATTGGGAGTTCAAGGATTGGTAGATAGGGAACTGAGAGTCTGAGACTGGTGATGGCTTATAGCAGAAGAGGATGCAATATCTCAATTTTGTTACGTTGTATATGTTGGAATGACATAATTGACATTCTGGAGAGGCTACCAAGCTGTTAAATTCTTAGTAATAACAGGTCATACAATCACAAGGTACCACCATTTCAAATTTATTTTTTCCTAATGTGGATTCCGTGCAGGTTGCCACTGTGGAGGTACCAGAAGAACACGTGGGCCCTGTGGTCGAACTTCTCGGTAAAAGGCGTGGGCAGATGTTTGATATGCAAGGACTTGGGTACGTCAAATATTCTCTCTGTCAGTGTTTTTCTGTTAATTCATAACCATCCTACTTCCAATTGAATTTTTTTGAAGTTGTGGAATTATGACATACAGCATTTATAATACATGACAATTATTAATTCATAACTGTTCATTCATGGTACTACTTCAACTGCCAAACTGCAATGAATGTGAACTTCCAGGAGGGAGTTCAAGATTCTGCGACCCCTTGGGGATAAAATCCATCTTATATCTTCTTTCATCACTTCTATGGTAATTTAGTTCTGTTCTTTTTCAAATTCATATGATCCAAACGGACTAATTGTAGCATCTTCTACTCAGCTTGTATCAATGTATGCATAAGTGATCCTATCACATCCAAATCATGGGATCTAGTATGGTTATCCAAGGATTTTATTTGAATCAGTCTGCCAAATGTCTGCTCCCAGGAAAATAGGGAGAAAAACAAAGAAAGAAAGAAAGAGAAAGGCGAAGGAAAAAAGAAACACATAGATTCAGTTCTATCAGATTTGAGTTTGAGGATGGCTACTAGTGTAAATAATATCAGAGTTTAGGTCTCTTACCCCTGTCCAACTAACTGCATTGGCAGGCTTAGCTAACTACTGATGGACTCTCTCTCTCTCCTGTGTGCTTGTGTTGAGCCTTTTTTTTTTTTTTCTTTTTTTCTTTTTTTTTTTGGTTTGGTGGGGTGGGGAGGGGTTAATAGTAGAAACCTGAAATTGCATCATGCACAAAATGACAGTTGCATTTTCTGAATAGCCTTTAATCAACTAGGAGTGCCCTTATGTTATGATTTTGGGGGAACATTATGTGATTAATGGTGTCATTGACAACAAAGCTTGTTCTCTTTAGTCTTTCAAAGGAAGATAGGTGTGGTTGGTCTTCAACTGCTCACTCTCAAAATTACACAGAATAGAAGACGACTTGTGTAGTCATTTGAGCTGGGGGATGAGTAACTCTGGTTTGTATAATGAATTAATAATCATAGCATATACTATTTTTTTTTTTTTTTTAACTGTTTATTTTGATTAGTATTGTTTTTCTTTTTTTACCATTGCACACCACTATACGAAAAAGGTAATAAATAAAACTAGGTTGTGATATACTCCTTTTGAGTATGTGGTTTCATTATCAGGTAGGGGGTGTACTTATAACATTGACGTGTATTGGGTGGGGGGTGTTCTTAAATCATTGACATGTATTGTTCACTCCTTTGTTAGATACTTCGTTCTTTCTGGAACTCATTACCCTTGATACTGCGGATGGTGTATCTTTCATATTTATTTCTTTTCACCGGAAATGAGTTGTAGAAGTTCTTTTTCAAATTTGTCCCTTTGTTTGTATAATATCTATCTCTTATAATCTGAACTTCATTTCTCTGCTAGGTCGGAAGGAACAACATTACTCAAGTATAAGATACCAACCCGTGGCCTTCTTGGATTGAGGAATGCAATTTTAACAGCTTCTCGAGGCACGGCAATTCTTAACACAATATTTGATAGCTATGGACCTTGGGCTGGTGATATCAGTACCCGTGATCAGGGTTCATTGGTAATTTCTTACTCTGTTTTTCAATTTTGTACGAGGTTCAAATAACAATTTAAGTGTTCCTTTTGGTGAAAGCCTTACGTCACTGTTTATTTTTATAGTAGTTATGGTGGCAAGCACCATTACTCACTTTTAGCCCTGTTTTAGTTTAATAATATTTCCACCTCCTTTTTTTTCCCCCACTGTAATGGGATAGCACGTTTTATAAACATTACAGTGCTATGTTGTGCCTTTTATTTTCGATGTTGTGATTGGGTTTTAAATTTTTTAATAGTTTTTGTAATATCTTAGGCTCTGTTTGGATAGATGGAAATTAATAGTAGAAAGTGAAAGTAAAAGAAAGTGAAGTGAATGAAAGGAGAATAAATTTTCCCTTATGTATTTGATTTGCGTAATTTTTTTCAAGAAAACTATGATAAATTACTATTTTGTGGTTTGAATAGCATGAAATTTACCATAAAAGAAAGGGCATTATTGTATCATATAAATTTCTCAAGAAATCAAAAATTTCCTATGTTTTTTTTTAGGAAAATTTTATGGGAAAGTAATTTATCCTCAAAATTTTCTTTTTGCTGCTAACCAAACTTCAAAAAATTTTAGGAATTAATCTTGCTATTTCCGTCTAACCAAATGGAACCTTGTATTACTTTTTTTTTTTTTCAGGTTGCATTTGAGGATGGAACCACATCATCTTATGCACTTTGTAGTTCACAAGAAAGAGGGCAGATGTTTGTTGGCCCTGGTATAGATGTTTATAAAGGTCAAATAGTAGGCATTCATCAGAGGCAAGGTGACCTATCGTTAAATGTGTGCAAGAAAAAGGCTGCAACCAATGTACGGTCTAACAAAGAACAAACAGGTGAGAAACTGCTTAAATACATTACTCATTTACTCCACTTTGTTTCCCTGTTCCAGAGAAAATCAGGTCACTTGATTGAACTGCTGGAAATTTACCCCAACTATGTACTGCTTATTTTAATTTATACTTTCTTTCATACACAGTCCAAGTTCATGATTTCTCTATTTGCATTCATTAAATAGTATATTATTCTTGCTATTAGTAAGAAATGTGATGCTGCCCATAAGCTGTGATTATTCTCCATAACCTCTGAGTAGTAAAAGGGCATATTTGTTGTGATTGTCCGCTCATTAGCAAAACTTCAGCTATTCGGAAAGACTGAACAAAGAAACCTGCATGAAGGTGGCACGTAGACACCGGCTAGCACATGTCAGCCATATATTTCATCCTGTTAAATTCGAAAAATCACTTTAAGATGGTTTGGACTTTTTGATATGATTGCAGTAGAAAACTCATCCCTCAAAAATTCAATGATGTGACATATTGTGCACTGTAATTGAAAGACTAGCAGAAAAAGGGTCAAATTGGAGCTTTTCTTATGTTTAGTTGTACGTTAGTTTCTTTTGGTTGCCATTGTTTTATTATGTTGGAATAGTATATATAGCTTACTTCATTTTACTTGATGACGACAAATGTCTCCCTTGATTAATGCAGTGGTTCTTGATACCCCATTGGATTTTAGTCTGGATGACTGCATAGAGTACATTGAAGAAGATGAACTGGTCGAGGTTACTCCCTTGAGTATCCGAATGTGTAAAAATCCCAAGTTTGGAAAGAAGATGAGATAAGTGCTCAATTATAGACAACACCATGAGGATTTGTTGGCTTAATTCATGCCATATACCAGTGTGATCTTTGAAGGGCACTATAAAAGTGAAGCATTCTACAACCGGCAATTCAGATAGTTGAATTAATTAGATAAAGGTAAGCAAGTTTTCCTTATTCAATGGATGTATGTAAAAGTATAGAATTAGTTGTATTACTGAAAAATGTTACAATAGTGAAATTGCGAGGTAGAGAAACTAGTCCTCTGATTTTCATCTATTTGTGACCCCATTTTCCCAAATGAGTTGCAAATAGTACATATTAAATTTCACAGCATTCTAATATCAGATATAGATCACAGGACATTTACAGTTCTCCAGGATTTTGTCTCATGAAGAAATAAACAGAGTTGATGAGAATGGTTCTGTATAAGATGTTGAAATTTTTATTTGGAATTGTGTACGTAGCCGAGCCGATGCAATTTTTTATTTTCAGAAGTATATTTCTCTTCTCCCCTGAAAATGCGTATTGAAGTAGGGTTTGTAGAAAATTTAGGGCACAGAGACTAGCACTCTTAACACCTGCTTGTATCTTATTCACTCACTGGTGGAGTGATCTCACTGTCTCTAGCGCAAGGGAGGGTCTAGGTCCAAAGCTTGATTTTGATTTTGATTTTGATTTTGATTTTAACCATTATAAATATCAAATATGCAAGTTGGTGATATTTAATTTTGATTAATTCCAAAACCTGTTCCAAAGTCAATAAGTTGGTGTTTTATGCGTGTGGATGATTAGTACATAGGTGTGTCTATCCAAAGAGAAATGTTCTAAGATCTTAGAATTGGTCATTCAGTTTATAATTTTTATCGTCGTGTGCAATTCATAGACTTTTTCCTTCTAAATTTATTGGCAATTTAATTCAAGACTTCCAGTACATCACAAACCAATAGGATATAATGACATATTATATATAGCATTACCTGTAGATTGTCGTGTACTTGTTGACTTTTTAGTTTACTGTATTTGTTAGGTTTTGGCAATGGGTCCCTGCTATTATTATATGACAGGTGGGTGGTAATTGAGGGTTTCCGCACACATACCATTCTTGACTTGGTACCAAAAGGTCCAAAATACTGAAACAGCCTCCAAAAGTAAAATATTTTTTTAAAGATATTTTATTATTTGGTGTTTGAGATTGTCTTAGGAAAAAAAAATAATAATAATTATATAATTACTAATCGGAACCTGAATTGTACTAATAATTATATATTTTGTTTTAACTATATAATTACTAATATATATATGTTATTTACTGAATATATATATATATATATAATCATTGATGCTTGTTTGACTATAAATGCGGTCCAAGGTATTGCTAAAAAATAAAATAAAGGGAAACAGAATTGAGCTGAAACGGTTCTAGTTTCATATCCCAACAGTTTCAATTTCGATTCCAATTTTTAAGAACTATTGAGAACGTTTCCGATTCTGTCAAAAATCATACCAAATCGAACCAGATATTTTGTACCCCTAGGTACAAGGCATAAAGATTAATACTCCGTAATCAAATTTAAATGCACGTTGCATCTTTCATATGAAAATTCATATCTTGACTCATTTTTTTTACTTGTACTTTAAACTCAAAACTAGAAACCAAATTCCTAAACCTGAAGTTCAATTCATTACGGACTGAATTTTGAGTCAAACTCTTCATTTAAACCCTAATTGAACTTAGTTTAACTGATTGGTAAGATGCCTTAACAAGGAGAGTTTAATTGATATATATATATATAAATTGGTCCAAGTAAGTTATTAAAATTAATCCATTGAAATGGTCATTATTTCTGAATTTGAAGTCAAATGGGCGAGTCTGACCGGCCAGCTGAAAGGACGCTGCTTACGTTGTTGGAGTCGCTGAAGAAAAAGACCAAAATTGAACTTTTCATAGGCGGAGACGTTAATTTAAACATATAATATAAATAAATGTAATATTAATATAAAAAGGAAGGGCTGTTGTTTTGAATACTTTGCTTGAGCATCGAAGTCCTCGTAGTAACAACAGATGCTGAAAACTCAAATATTTTTCCAACCACTCACAACACTCACCACAAAATTGACTACTCTTTTTTAATCACAAAATACTCCTCTTATTGCTGTCTGTAAATTGTCGCGGCCGTAAAAATGCTTATTACCAGAGGTGTATTTATGTAAATAAGGCTTCCTTTGTTAATTATTTTTGTTTATTGTTTATCATTTAATTTAAATATAATGAATGTTTATGTGTAATTTTTGTTTGTTTATCCTTAAACAGATATATTATTTGATAATATAAAAATATTTGTCTTATTTAAAAAATAATAAATTGAAAAACATGTTTATTAACCTTAAACTGTTTTTAAAAAATTACACCAGTTTCAAAATAATAATAAAAACTTATATGAAGTGTTCAATTATTTTTTACTCATAATAGTTTTCAGGTAACAAATTATTATTCCAATCAATTTTTTTTCTTTTTCTTTTTCGAGAAGATATTCATTACTTAAGTAATATTTTAAGATAGTCATTACGAATACCTAATAAAAGAATGTAAAAATGAAAATTTTGATTTATTCTTATTCTTTGACTTTATATACAAAGATAAGTTTACTGTTTAACTCACTTCCTTTCTAACTGATATTGGCAGTTTATATATATATATATTGTTTAGTATTTTGTCTCATTATTTGACCCACTTCCATTGAAATCATTGCCAGTAACATGTTGGCTCACTATCACACTGTGTATATATGTATTTGAAACTTATATATAGAATTCATAGTAGCCCATCTTTACAAAATTGACGTCCAGCGCCCATACACACACACACACACACATCCAACTCTCTTTACTTTCCCTTTTTTCATGGACTCTTATATTCTCTAATAAGGTTATTCACAACTTTATCAAATGGGATGCTCATAAAAAAAACTTACTGATCTTTAATAGAATGTATGACCCTATTGAATATCTAAAGTCGTAGAAGATGTTGTTTGTTTTGTTTCTTAGCTCCTAATTCCTTCAAGGCAGGAGAAAAAAAAAAAAAAAAAAATCTTAAACGTCATTTTGACGTTTAGAAAATTAGTTTGTGTGAACAGTAATTATATAAATGAATTTATATAATCGCTAAACAAAAAAAATATTAACAATCATATTTTTCTTTAAAAGTTGTTGTATATATACAATAAATTATAAACATAAATAGTTAGCCAACAACCCTAAAAGCAACCTGTTTGAGGCCGCTACCCATAAAATCACCGGTGTTTATTTTGAGTCCACTACTTTTACTTTTAAAAGCATTCAATGGCATGGACTTGTGAGTTAACATCCTCCCATTTATCCAGTTACAACATTTGATATGTTTTGCCCTTGTCACAAATTAACAAAGGTGCAGTAAAATCTATATGATCTAAAAATTATATAAGAAAATTTTACTTGACTAGGTAAAGGTTTTTCAATATCTCAAATAGATTACTCTTGTTTTATATCAATATTTCAAATAAATTACTCTTGTTTTATAAGAGTAAATTTATTATAATAATAAATAATTTATTATTATATAATCACACACACTTAAAATAAGTATGAAATCTATTCATGTTCAAGTATCGGACTGTTTGTCTGTAACGTCTAACTACCACATAGGATTCTCGTATTTGTACAACCCCTAAAAGAGCGAAGCAAACTAGTTGCTTTTGTCAGTACATATGGAGGGTATTTTGGTAAACAAATCCAAATAAAAATGCATAAAAACAACCATTTACAGTGATTTTATTTATTTTTTCTTCCTGAATAAATAAATTTGTAAAATTTCCGAGTTATGTATATTTTGGGAAAAAAACAAAATAACAGTAAAAAAACACCAGAGAGAGGGGTAGGAGGGAAGTCTCTCCAAGGAGGAGGCCTTCCCTTGACTTTGTCTCCTCTGTCGTCCATCATGTTGATGGGGTTCACGCGCTAAATTCCTTTTCTTATCGTCTTCTTCACCATTTCCCCTTAAATCACCACTCCATCTTCTAAATATTTCTGTGTATAACCAATTTCTCAAACTCAACCCCATTCAATTTCATTTTGTTTGTTGAAATTTTTTTCACAGCTTGAACAGGTTTGTTTCTCGTATTTGTCGATATTTTCAACCTCAATTGGCTTCCAAGATCCGGGTCTCTTAAGTTCGTCTTGTAGTCTTGAATCCTTGACGAAACTCCCACGTTTTATTCTCTTGATTTCTTTGCGTTTTGAATATTAAAGATCTGGTTTTGATCGATCTTCACCTTTAATTTGCTCAAATTTGAAGACCCATTTCGTCTAAAGATCGAGGGAGGCTGGGAATTGAAGTTTTGGCTGGTAAGAAGTCGAAGCTTTATTCTCTTGATAGATCTTGACACATATCGTGGTTGATCTAGGGCTTGATTGATTTTGTCCAAGAGTTGAAAATTGAAGCTTTAGTTCATGGGAAATTGTTGTGTGGTACCAGCTGTTTCTTCAGAGAAGAAAAAGGGTAAACATAAACCAAACCCATTTTCTATTGACTACGGTCATGTATCTGGAAATGGTGAACGCAAGTCCTGTGTGTTGGATAGCCCAACTGGTCACGAGATCGAGCAGACATACGAACTGGGTCGTGAGCTCGGTCGTGGTGAATTTGGGGTTACATATCTATGTACAGATAAATCTTCAGGAGCAGTGTTTGCTTGTAAATCCATATCTAAGAAGAAGCTGAGGACTCGGGTGGATATAGAGGATGTCAGGAGAGAAGTTGAGATCATGAAGCATTTGCCTAAGCATCCTAATATTGTGACCTTGAAGGACACTTATGAAGACGACAATGCGGTCCATTTGGTGATGGAGCTGTGCGAGGGAGGTGAATTGTTTGATCGGATTGTTGCCAGAGGGCATTACACTGAACGTGCAGCATCAGCTGTGACCCGAACAATCGTCGAAGTTATTCAGGTGAAACCTTTTTCATTGATGGATTTTGATGTTCAAATTGGTGCTGTGATCTGATTTTCATTTACCGATTTTGTGAGTGTGAATTCACTGGGTATTGATTGGTTTTGGTTTATATGATTTATAGCAAAAAAAATATCATTTCTATACAAATCTATAACTAAGCACAGAAGAAGAGCTTTATAGAAGTCCTAAAATTAGGACTCCTTGGAGTTAAAGATTTCAAACACCTTCTGCTTCAATATAGGAAACTGGAATTTTATGGTTATTTTGAGGAGTTGTCTTCTGGGTTATTGTTTACATAATTAAGTGGCTTTTGTTTGGTCCTTCTCCTTGAAGAAGTTGATTTTTGAACCTGCTCCAGTGTATGAATTAGTGTCTTCTGTTGTGTTGCAGATGTGCCACAAGCACGGAGTGATGCATCGTGATCTCAAACCTGAGAACTTTTTGTTTGCAAACAAGAAGGAAACAGCCCCATTAAAGGCAATTGATTTTGGCTTGTCAGTGTTCTTTAAACCTGGTAATGCCTTTTTGATAGCTATTGTATTTGAATAATTTGCAAATTCGGCATCACAGATTAGTGCCTTCATTGACATTGACTGTGGTTTTTATAATTTCTATAGGTGAGAAATTTAATGAGATTGTAGGAAGTCCTTACTACATGGCTCCTGAGGTTCTAAAACGAAATTATGGTCCAGAAGTGGATGTCTGGAGTGCTGGAGTAATCCTCTACATCTTACTTTGTGGTGTCCCTCCATTTTGGGCAGGTCAGTTTTCGTGTGCCACATAAGGAAAACATTATTTTTTCCTCTTTGGTGAGGGTTGTAACCCTAAACTACATGGATTGATGGATATTGGATGTCAACTATTATAGCATGTATAAAATTGTGCATGTTATGGGCGCAATTACAGAAAAACCCTTGCAGTTTCGAGTGTTTAAATGAGAGTAGTTATTTTACTTTATTGTTATTCTCCTACTTAGCATTTGCAGAAAGCTTACAAATGGTTGGAAAATGGTGAAATTTGTTAGGAGGTCAAATTAGATCCATGTTACTGCTACACTTTTGAGCTAATTTGTCAAATGAATAAGGTTGTTAAATTCACACCGCTCTCTTGTCATCTAACTAATGCTCTAGCTCACCCATGTTTTTGTCCTCAGTGTAATTGTATTTTTTAGTTATTACTTAGAAAAGAGTGCATCACTGGTTTCACGTATTTCCAACATTTCTTGTTGTCCTTGCTTCTCCAAGGCCTCTTCCTTGTTCAAACCAGTTCCCTTAATTTGCAGAAACTGAACAAGGAGTTGCTCAAGCAATCATTCGGTCCGTTGTAGACTTTAAGAGGGACCCTTGGCCTAAAGTTTCAGAAAATGCAAAAGACCTTGTGAAGAAGATGCTCAACCCTGATCCGAAACAGCGCCTTACTGCTCAGGAAGTGTTAGGTATTGTACAGTTAATAGACAGAATGTTTACAAGAATTTTTTGTTGTTCAATAAAATGACAATCTTTAGATGGAATTATGATAAAACCTAAACCGAGATTGTTGTTTTCTATTAATTACAGGTCATCCTTGGTTGCAAAATGCCAGTAAGAATTCAAATGTCTCGTTAGGTGAAACTGTGAAAGCAAGGCTCAAGCAATTTTCTGTAATGAACAAGCTCAAGAAAAGAGCTCTTAGGGTAATGTCTCCATGCTACATTAAAAATAAAAAAATAAAAATAAAATAAAAATAAAAAAAACAAAGTTTTGTCATAGCTGATAGATTTTGGTTGGATTTTATCATGTGCATATTTCTAGACATTCTTTGGTTTCTGAAATTGCTCTCAATCAACAGGTGATCGCTGAGCATTTATCGGTAGAGGAAGTGGCAGGCATAAAGGAGGGATTCAAATTGATGGATACCAGCAACAAGGGGAAGATCAATATTGATGAACTGAGAGTCGGGTTGCACAAGCTTGGCCATCAGATCCCTGACACGGATATTCAGATTCTTATGGAAGCTGTGAGTAGTATACTTTATATAAAACATTATGTTTCCTTTTTCCTTTTCTTTCTTTTTAATGCACTAGACCTCATTTACAGATTTAAAAGTGTGACCTTAACAATAATAAGAATAATAATAATTGATCTATTAAAATTGTGCTTGAAATCCTACGCCCTCTAATAAAAATCTTCTTACATTTATGGTTTTTTTTTTGCGGTGTGTTAAAATGCATCTTATATGGTTAATGCTATTTGGGGAATAGTCAGTTGTTTTTGCTTTTGCACCGAACTTATTTACCAATAAAAAATTATTCTTTCTTTAACCCATCGTTAAATATAGTGGAAAATGAGTTTTTCTTTCTAGTAAAACTGTGGATGCTTTACGAGGCGTGTGCTTTATCTGGTTTCAATTTTCTAGTCATCAAATAAACAACATTGAAGTAGTAGACTTAACCTTTTAATGAATAAAAGTAGAAATTTGTATGATATGTATACTCATATTAAATCGTGTCCAGAAAGAAAAGAACATCCAAGCATCCCATACAATCTATACTGTTTTTACAGCCACAGGCGGTACTCTTATTGTGCATTATCCCTGCCCCGTCAGTCAAATTATCTACTCCATGGTAGCAGCAATTTACCATCAGGCCACAGCAACTTAGTTTGATATACTGTTCACTCACTATGTTAATTTTACAGATATTACATCATTTATAGCTGTTGGCAATTGGAACAATTTGATTGGTTTCTTAAGTACCTTAATTTTCCAGTTTATGTTTACTTTATTTGTGAGTGTAGAAGTAATCAGAGGGTGTTTTTACAGGGTGATGTAGACAGAGATGGATATTTGAATTATGGGGAGTTTGTGGCAATTTCTGTTCACCTAAGAAAGATGGGAAATGATGATAACCACCTCCGCAAAGCCTTTGACTTCTTTGATCAAAACCAAAATGGATATATAGAGATCGAAGAGCTAAGGGAGGCCTTAGCTGATGAAGTTGATACCAACAATGAAGAAGTCATTAATGCCATTATTCAAGATGTGGACACGGACAAGGTTAGTTATTACCTTATGATTGTTTTGTTTATGTTCTCTCTTCCGTAATTATTTAATTTTTGTTTCATATAGGTAGTAAGTTATATTGACATTAGAAGTGGGGGGTTATGCAAATTGGGCTGCTTGTGCAGTTTATTGACGTAAAATATTTTTTATTTAAACTATCCGAACTTTGGGTAATAAAAATGAACAAGGATGATGGAGAGGTGAAGCTTGCAGTTGGAGATCAGTTTAAAAAAACTTGAATGTGCAATTGTACGCCTAAGTGTGTTTCAGTAGATGTGTATGGGTGCCTGATCACACAAATCTGTTTTTGCTCAAGGAGTAAAAAAAAAAAAATTGTTTCTGTTCATCATTAAGGACAATTCTGTGGTTTCATTTGGTTTTCCATAGAACTTGGGATTATTTCTTTTGTGTTCGATTCAACTCTGCTCTCCAGTAGAGGTCAATTACCAAATTAAATCGTGCCACATTGTCATTTGGGTCCTCCATATTGCCTATCCCTTCTGAGTTCTGATGGTGCAAGGTTTTTTTTGTTCTGCATGCTTGGATCCATTACTTAAATTTCATTTCATATGGTTGCAGGATGGCCGCATAAGTTATGATGAGTTTGCGGCAATGATGAAGGCCGGCACTGATTGGAGAAAAGCATCAAGACAATATTCAAGAGAACGGTATAATACTCTCAGCTTGAAATTGATGAAGGATGGATCATTGCACGCGAAATAGGGTATAGATAACTCAAGGAATTACAGTCTCTTGTTTATTTTGGCTTTGACAATTCCTCTTTTTTTTTTTTTTGGTTACCCTTTTTTTGTAATTTTTCCCTTCATTTTTTTATCCTTGCCAGACCCTTTTCCGAATATGAGGATTCGGGTCTTGGTTGTTGAAAATCATTCTGAATTCCCATATGTTGTTTTTGTTTGTCTGGATAGAGTTGCAGAAGTGTGGTGAAAGTTGGGGAGAGGTGGTTATTTGTGGGTTATTGTGATTGTAAATATGTTGGCAAATACTTTAATTAAAGAGTCATGATGTGGATTTTATTAGTTGAAATTTTTTAGACTGTTGTTTTAATTTGGATTATATGTACTGAGTCTCCACAATTTTGGGGGTATATGTTTAAGAAGCCAACTGTGGTTAATTTCATAATGTCTCCAAATAGGGAAGCAAAGTCCCTATTTAGTTGACAATTTATGTCGTTAGTCCAGCCAGAAAACACTATCTATATTTCGTAGTCAGTTTAAACACATAACTCACTTCGTCACAACATTGCTCCTTCCTGAATTTTTACCACATAAATTTTGTTGGCCCTGAGAAAAATTTTGCACAATTGGTGACCTTGAAGACCTCTACATGCAGCAGCTTATTTCAAAGTTAATGTTGACAAATAAGTTGTATAAATGATTTATCACCAAAGTCCACTTCCGAAGCTTCGGAAAATGACGTCTGCAGAAGGCATCTGTAGTTTTCAGTGGTTATGAATTTGCAAGTGGTCCATGTTTTTCATGATTAACCCATAGTGATAGTCATTTTGGCATTGAAGAAAAGTGGTATAAAAGAGAGAGGACAATTAAGGGATTAGAAAAAAGGAAAAAGGAAAAAGGAAAAGTAAGAGATAACGGGTCTTTTTTTTTTTTAAAAAAAAGGTTTGTAATAGCTCTTCAACCCTTTTTTCATTATTTTCTGTGCATTGAAGAAAAGTGGTATAAAAGAGAGAGGACAATTAAGGGATTAGAAAAAAGGAAAAAGGAAAAGGAAGAGATAACGGGTCTTTTTTTTTTTTTAAAAAAAAAAAAAAAAGGGTTTCTAATAGCTCTTCTACCCTTTTTTCATTATTTTCTGTACCATTTACTTTCTTAAAAAGAAAGCAATATTTTATTTCTAAAATTATAAAGCACATAAAATGAGTTATTTAATTTAGAGGAAAAAGAAATTAATTTAAATCGATTTGACGTAAGAATTTTACTTGTAATGTAAGTTGGTCAATCAATTGAATTAACAAAAACTAGATGACATGCACTTACAACTTACATAGCAAAAGAACCGTGTTGCGTAAAATGATACAAAATACCGACCGGTGGGCCGACTGATCGTGGTTCATGTGATGCACTTATGTGACCCATATATTAAATGTATCAAAATCGTTTTGCCTTTTGTTTTACGCCTAACACTCCTGTCTTGCAAATAATGGATGAAAGTCTTCAAACGATTAGAAAGTACAAATGGAGAGCAGATGGATGAAAGCCGTTGAAGCGAAATATCTTTCTATAGCAAAGAAAAGTAGTAATTGAAATGAGTACGGGTGTGGTGGACGCTAGGTATGCAACGACTATCAAGTTGACACTTGATCCGATTCTTTAGAGAGCATTCACACCGGCTCGGGAAGGCTCTTTCCGCGAGTCAAGCAGCCCAACCTAGTGGAAAATGGGTGGGTCCACAAGTCCGATAGTTATAATTGTTTTTTTTGGTCTTATTCGTCGTCAAAACGGCATCGCTAGCCACATTTAATTAACAATGCCATAAGGCACTGCTTGGCTGCAAGTTTTTTTTTGAAAAAAACTCAAAAATAGATTATTTTGAACTTTTTTTTAAATAAAATAAAATTTGTTACATAAAAATATATTGTTTAGGTACTGTTTGTCCAAAAATAAATTAATTTGGGCCAAAAATAAATTAAAAAATCTTTTATTTTTTATTTTTTCTCTTAAAAATTAATTTTTTTAACTTTTTTTTGTTTTAAATTTTAAAATTCTACCACAAACAATGCATTTGTAATCCTTAATCTATTTATTTTCTAATTCCAATTCATAATATTATATTGTTTAAGTTATTTATAATTATTTTGTTTAATTTATTTTTTAATTTTTTTTAGTCCATAATGAATAACGTATTGTTTAAAGTTATAATATCAATCCTAACTTTTTAAATAATTTTGCATAAATAGTATTTGATTAAAAAATATTACCGTTGAGAAACAATTTCATCATTTTTAATATTAAAAAGCCATTACATAATAAAAATTTTAGTACATGAAATGTAGCCATTATGAATATAACGGTTAGGGTCAAATAATTTATATTAATGTTTAAATAAATTATGAAGGAAAATAAAAAATAGTGATCGTATCCTTATTTGGAAAAAGATAGAGGAGAAAAAGGTAAAATAACTAAATTACTAGCATAACATTTTATAAGATGTAACTCAAGTGTCATAACAAGTTTTTTTTTTTTTTTTTTTATTGTTAAGGGTAATAATAAGATTATGAAAATATTATTTAACCCGCTGTAATTTCTCTTCAAATCTTATTACTTTTTGAATGATGGCAAATGCTATCACTGCTAACTTTCCGAAAACAAAAAATGTTATCACTGCTACTTGCTATGCCTCCAACGTCTTCAAAAAATTTATTCTCTCTCTCCCAAGGGCAACAAATACGTAGAAGTTCATATCATTTATTTTCCTTCTAAATTCTTTTATCCAAACGAAGACTAGCGATAAAGGTGTTATTTGATAACTTGCTTAATTTTAAACTGATTAAATATTTATTCAATTAAGTGCATTTTATAAGGTAATTTGAATATCGCTGAAATCGATAATCACCACTTATAATAGAGTAAATATTTATTTTTTGATTACCACTCGAGAACTTGAGTACTTAGTTTTTAATTTTATCAATCAGCACGAAAAACTTTTTATATTATTTCTCTTTATTATTCGTTTACAATCCTTCCTTCTAACTGAACGGAACTTTAGTTTCATAGGATGATTAATTTTTAAAGTAAAATCATGATATAGAAATTGAAAGTTGAAAGGTTCAATTAGTTCGAGCTATGGACTGCGCTTATCGAATTATAATATAAATCCGATATGATTATTCAATTCAATTAAAGGTATTCTGTTTTAATAATGATCCGATTCAATTAAAATTTTATATATATAATATGAATGTTATATATATAAGTTATCTATTATTAAATTTATATATATATATATATTAGTTATCTATCATTATATATATTATGTATCATCTTATATATTAATTATTTTTCACTCCGTTATATTTTATAAATTATAAATATAATTAATTTTAATTATAATTTCTCATAAATAAGATATGAATTAAAACATTCAGTTCAATACCCTTGAGTAATCTGAATTTGATAGTTTATTAATTTAACAAATTGAATATAAATTTAAGTAATAAATTAATAATTCGATAATTCATTTATTTAGCAAATCAAATACTCCTTATAAATTTACTTGATCTGATCGGTTGATAAGCTTTAAAGCTTAGCTGTACCGCTCTGACCGATCGGTCGCGTATCTTTATTTCTTGAAGAATTTTTTTATTTTATTTTTAATATTTTTTTATTATAATATTAATTTTTATCTTTCCTACCAAACGGAGCATAAAAGACCAAAAGTGTGTCATTCTTGTTTCAATTGAGATTTGAGAGGAACCAAATCTAGGCGATCTCTCTCGTTTCTTTCTCTCGCCCAGGTACAATGAAGAGTCCATTTTATGGATTGGTATCGTTTTTACGTTTAAACGGTGGAGAATTACAATCCTGACAAATGCGTCCATCCAACCAGTTCGACCAACATGCAACTCAAAAGACACAAAATCTTTGTATATTTTCTGTACATATTTTACACAGCTTTGCATATTTGGTTTTGCTGGGAGTGGAAAACGCAGAGCCTAGCTCATTTGTCAGGGTTGTGATTCTCCTTCGGTAGCGTGGAAATGATAGCAAGCTGATAATTGGATTTTCATGTGTCTGAGTCCGAGAATGAAACGATGGAATTGATCGATGATTGCGTCGGCGTTCTTTTACCAGTTGTCAGATTCAGATCGGTAACTCGGGTCTTTATGAAAGTTCCTTTCTTTTAGGGTTCAATTGTACTTTATACTATTCTGAACCCTAACCCTAGTTTTCTCTTAGGATGTCTAGATTCGTAACCTTTCATGGTCGAATACTCTCTATGTTGTTGCTCTTATTATATTCTTTTCATGTTTAGCGTCGATTGGTCGATTAGGAAGTCATTTGATGTGGATCTGTATATTTTAGGAAAATTTGAGTTTAGCTGTAAATAGATCTTACTAGCTCGTCAAATTTTGATACTGTGATTATGTTGTATTAGTATTTGTTCCTATATCTGAATTCTGAATGCTGTTATTATGTTATACAAAGTTCGATATGTGTATACAGGAATCATGTAGTTTACACTTTTCTATGGTTTTGTAGTTCCACTTGCTTAGTTACTTGTTTTTATAAAACTTCTCTATGTTTGTAACTTTGTATTGTTTTTAAGTGGTTTGAAGATGTGTTATGCTGTCAGTAATTTGGTTTGGGATATGATATTTGTACTACACAAATTATTTATATCTACGATTCTACATACAAGTCTTTGTGGGTTTGCGTGTGATGCTAACATCAAGCACTCCACTTGGGATAGGCAGGTGGATGGTCAAAAATGTTCATGAAAGAACCTTGGAACACAAATTGGTTTAAAGTACAGAGCAATAGAAGAAAAGGAACAGTATATGAAGGAGAACAATTATAATTTTAAAAACCTGATTTTTGTTCAGATTTAGAGGTGTTATGGTTCAAAAGTTCTTAATCCTAGTTTGAGTACAAGTTTTCACATTAATCATTTGAGCTGATTTAATAATTGGGCTTTATTCAGTTGAGTTGAGTTGAAGCTGCTTAAATGGTTGAGTTTGTTTTGTAGAAGTTTCCAGTGTTTTGACAACTATAACTGGGCTGTTATGCGATTTGGGGATGTATCATTATTATTATTATTATTATTTTTGTTGCCATTTTTGTTACAATTTGTGTGTTCTGTTAGGTCCATTAATGTTTTAGATGTTAAGGAAAGTGAAATTTGTTCACAAATAATCGACGCGGGGCTTTGTGGAGTTTACTTGAGTTGAAGCAAAATTAACTCAGATCAGATTAATTATGTCTGGTAGCATTTTGTTCTATTGAATGTAATGAATGCATTGGTTGTCTGGTTTTTGAACATATTATAATATAATTTGGGTTTATTTATTGTCATTTGTGTCGTTTAAGCGTTTTAATTTATTTGTATTTCATTTTAAGAGAAATCTATCCGCCCTTCAATTTTTAATACATGATGTAATTCTACTGGTTTCCTTAAATTTATGTCATTTTGTTTTAGAAATCTCTGGCAGAATCTCATGCCTAACTGATAATAAAAATTAGTCATGTGTCTTTGCTATATGTTGCATGACGAAAAAAATCATGATTTCATTATCTAATAATTGTCTCATTTTTGGTGTTCGATTATAGAGACACACTTCCTTCTTTATATTTATATTGTTGCTCTTGTTACATTTTTCCCACGTTAGGGTCGATTGTTAGACTGTGAGGTCACTTGGATCCGCTTTAATGTGAATCTGTGTATTTTAGGAAAATTTGAGTTCAGCTGATAAATAGATCTTACTAGCTATTTGAATTTTGATATTAGTATTTGTTCCTATATCCAAATGCTTTATATATAGTTTAATATGTGTATATGTATACGTGGACTATAAAATTTTCAGGAATCGTGTAGGTTGCACTTTTGAATGGAGTTATAGTTAACTTGCATAGTTGCTTGTGAATTTTTATAGCACTTCTCTATATTTGGATTATTTTTAAGTGGTTTGAGGATGTGTTATGGTGTTGGTAATTTGGTTTGGGATGTTATATTTGTGCTATACAAATTAGTTTCACATAGCTAACCTCAAAGGTGGAGTGTATGAATGCTTTTTTGAGGCAATTGTGGATTGTGAATGTTTTTTTAATACAAATTGTGTCATATGATTCATTATTACTTCAAAATCAGTGAAGAGTCCATGGTGAACGTTTTATGTAACATATGAAATATTATTTTACTCTTAAAAAAAAAAAATCCGAGTATTAAATATTATGGATATTTTAGTTTTGTATTTATGGACAGTTGCTGATATTTACAAGGGGATTGATCCTCTGGACATGTAAAGAGATCGGGAACACTCTTAGAGGGTCACCATCCTACCTTTTGGAGGAACGATCCGGTGCCTCATTATACAACTATGATGCTCCTGGTGCCGCACACACTCTCAAATGGATGTTCTACAATGAACTCGGCCTCGTCTTTGTTGCGGTGTATCAGTGGGTTCTCCATCTTCTATATGTGGATGATCTGCTTGCTATGGTGAAGAGAGTGTTCTCGGAAATATTTTATCCAAAATGGACTGTGTATGATGATTTTGACGACATAGTTAGGCAGCTTAGGGAAGTGGCTGAATATAGGGCCAAAGAAATGAAGAAATCAAAGCAGTTGGGTAAGCCTACGAATAATTACTTGGGTAGGAAAGAAGGTCAGATGAAAAAGGCTGGCCTTGATGGAGGTAATTAAAAAAAGAGTGGTGGTGAATCGGGGAATGATAGCTGGGATGGTGAAAAATGAAAAGGTCGCAAAATTCAAAATGAGCATTCGAATGGGAATTATGTTGGAATTGAGAAGTCTTCCATAATGGGTGCTGTTAGTGGTGAAGAGAATGCAAGTTCTAATTCTGTGGCTTTTGATGTACATAAGCTGCATAAGCTAAGAGCTAAAGGTGGGAAAAAGACTGATACCCTTGTCCACAAGGGTCCCAAGGCAGAGCCAAAGAAAAAGATAACGAAGAAAAATAGAGATTGGGATGATTCACCTCCAGAGTCAAAATTGGATTTTACAGATCCAGTGAGTCAGAATGGGGGCACAGGTTGTGGCAACTGATCAAGGTGAGAGTAAAGTCTGGAAGGTAAAAAGCTCAGTAATTTTTTCTTTACTCATCACCGACTTCTGCACTGTCTCTTTTACTGCTTCTGGTTGCAAAATATTAATACTATTAATTGAATTTTCTGACTACAGCAGCAATGAAAGAGGCTCTTGTTCGTATTTTAACTCCTAGAAGATATTGACATATTAAGGGACGTGCATGCTGCCGAGGAGCAAAGGAAACCATATGTAGTGGTTGTTAATGGAGTTGGAAAATCTACTATTCTTGATAAGGTTAAGCTTAATTTATATTAGTATATTTTATAGATTTTATATTTAAACGTATAGCTTCTCATTTGACTGGCTATTCCCAAATTTCATTCTGCAGGTTGCTTACTGGCTTCTGCAGCATAAGGTCAATTCCATGATGGCTGCATGCGATACGTTTTGATCTGGAGCTGTTGAGCAGCTGTGGACTCATGCACATAGGCTCCAGGTATGATTATGATGACACATCTCTCTTTTGATCTTGAGATTCTGCAGTAGCAAGCAATGATACCCAAGATGGACAGTCCTTCAGAGTATAATTGTGATAACTGACTTGTAACTAACCACCCTTGTCAGATCTCCCTATATTTATGATAATAATAAAAAAAAAATCCCTGTATTTGAGAAGGGTATGAGAAAGATCGGGCAATTGTAGCAAAGGAAGCGATTCAAAAAGCCACTCGGATTGGCTCTGATGTTGTTCTTATTGATACAGCAGCAGGTCGAATGCAGGTATTATTTAACATCACCATTCAAAGGATTTATGTGTTGTAACTGGTTAGATGGTCTGCTGTTGCAAGCAAATAATATGCACGTCTGAAGGAATTATAGGAACAGAATCCCACCATTAAATATGTCTTACTGGGTTGACCTGAGCAAGGCTTGTTGCAACAAATGTTACACCTGAACTGTGTCCTTTATAATTTTACGGAGAAATCATCTCATATGACCCTCACATCAATGTGTGGGTCAATATGGTTTAGGCATTTGTGGGCCCCCCCTGGAACATGGTGAATGGTAGAATGAGAGTGGCCATCACATCTTGTGACAGTTGCATGGATTAATTTTTCATATGGAATGGACTTCTAATTTTCATTGCATGCCGTTGCATTGTAAAGATTTGTTGTACTATATTTTACAGGATAATGAACCATTAATGTGAGCACTTTCAAAGCTTATTAATCTCAACAATCCTGATTTTGTCCTGTTCGTTGGCGAGGCACTGGTTGATCTTTCAGCCTCTCCTTATCCCAGACTGATTGATGGAATTCTGCTCACTAAGTTTGATACCGTTGATGATAAGGTAGATGATCTTATTTTACAGCTGAGTCTGAATATCTTAAGTGGTTTTCAGTTGGAAACTTCTTTTCAAAACGAAAGATGAACTGAATAATCAATGCACAATGAATACATTTCATCAATGGTTTAAGTTTGATAACATTTCATCATGTTTGCTCCATATGAATATAGGAAGTGATTATCTTCTTTAGTGGGTCTTAATTTTGGGCTTGTATAGCATAGTTCTTTTTTATTATCTTCGACTTGGTTTATGACACCTGAAATCATTTAATGTTGGAGCTGCACTGTTGATGTTTTACATATCCGGAGCACCTGTCATGTTTGTTGTCTGTGGACAGTCTTCTTATACAGACCTCATGGAGCTCAATGTCAAGTCCATTGTGAAGACACTCCTTAAATGAGATTATGTGATTTGCCCTTTCAGTTATTCAAGCACGCCACCCTTCTCTCTGTTATCAATTACCTGTATGCTACAACTTATATACTGTCCCTGTGTGATCTCATTATCTGGATGTTGGAGGTGAATTATCTGGTATGTGATTAAAGTATTTTGCTATCAGAAAGATGATTATGTTATTTTATCCTGCATCTTTGTGTTCTTTTTATTTATTTATTGCCAGGCATGCTACTTAGATATCCCAGATTTCTCAATTTGATATTTATTATTTACATCTTTCTACACGTTCAAGTGTTGCTTTTAATTTAAAACTTGGCTGGTTTTATACTTTTATAATCACATTTACATAATATGATGTTTAAACATCTATCATTTATAAGTTTAGAAGATCTTCTCTAGTTGATCAACATTTTCTAGTTCTTTAGGGTTACCCTTGTATTCTCCCATTATTAATTTATTGCACTCACAAAAAACTAGTCAATACTATAAATTTGTGTAAAGGAGGTTATTATGGGGTGGCATCTCTGTTAGGCATAATTTTGATAGGTTGGCAAATCTCAGTTACAAAATATTTAGCAGTATAGGAACAAATTGTCATAAATACATTGGAGGCTATGAAGGATTAAAGATGAATAGTTAATTTACGGAGCTTCGTTGAGAGAGTTTATAGAAAGATGAGAATAGTATGGTGATCAAATCTTAGGCTGCTCAGTTAGTGAAAGCTTGTTGCATGATGTGCAATACAGGCTGGGGCTAGAGACCTACTTTCAAAGGTTAATGGCTGTTTATGCCCTATGAAATTAAATAAAATGATCAAATTTTGTTTGGAAAGCAGTAGTTAGAAGAATTACTTCCGTCTATTACTTATGTTACAACTTTTTAATGTACTTTTCAGAAAAGGAAAAAAGAAACAGAAAAAACTTGTTTCTTGGTTTTATGACTTGTATTTTGGCCTTATAAACCAAGCAAATGTTATCAGTGTATGGTGTAACATGGGGATGACCAGCTCTTTTGTAGAGGTTCAGTCAGTATGGTGGTGCATGAAAACATGTATGTGCTATGTATTACTGTTACAAATTTAATGCAACATCACTTTATTACAAATTTAATGCAGTAAAGTTTTCAAGAGGCAGTAAGAGTTCTTGACCATTGTTTTTGTTGAGACACATCAGGCATCACTGTAAGTTGTTGGTGAGTCATCATTGATCGAATTTAATGAATAACCTTTGATCTTTTAGTTTATTTATGACATGGTGGTTATCAATAAAATTTGATAGCTCAATTGGTATTAGCATGCAGGTTAAAGCTCAAGCCTGTCATCAGAGAAAATTCAAGCCAGCACTAGGAATGATGGCTCAGCATTTCTTGCCCCGGCATAATGGACCTTTTAAAATCATATCATATGGATTCTAAAAGTCTGAGAATAAGCTTGTATTCTAGAAGCGGTAGCTTTCCACCTCCTTCCTGACAACAGCATTTCTTTCAGTGGCTGCTGAAATTTCATCCAGTAAGTCGAGAATAAGCTTGCGTTCTAGAAGTGGTAGCTTTCCTCATCCCTCACGACACATGTACTTCTTAAATTATACGCTTGATTTGTTGGATTTTGCTTGCAAGGGCATTATTAATTCCATTGGGTGACTAGTGAATTAGTTATTGCAAATTTTGGTACCCTATATACCCTATGCTTTCAATGCTGTGCTTGTGCGTTAGCGTGTTGCAATATCAAGTTGAACTTTGTTTCAGTTGATTAAAAGACATGGGTAAATTTGGGAACATAAAGTAAGCATATGCTGCTGGGCCCAGAAACTTGAGGCCTAAGATGGATTACGAAAGACCTAATCATGTATTATAGACCTAATCACATATCGTGTAAATGGACTTCAATATGATCATGGTGCAAAAGTTGGGATGAAGGGTAACATTTGAGAAAAGCATAAAAAGTAATGAGATTTGTAATTGGTAACATTCTTTTTTAATTTTAAGAGTGACCATCAAAATAATTATGTAGTAATTAATATGACAAAAGAGCATAGAAAGTAGAAGAGAAGAGAAGAAAAGAAAAGATGGTGATGGTTACTGGGTTCTCTAACGTTGAAGTGGAACACTAGGTTCCTCCTCCTCCTGCTTTCGCGTTCTCTTCATTTCTTGTTATTGCAATGCAGCACTTCGTGTGTAGTGGCCCACAATCCGTTCTTTCTTCTTTTGCTTTCGCGTTCTCTTCATTTCTTGTTATTGCAATCTAGCACTTCGTGTGTGTATGTATATGCGCATGCATATATGTATATCATATGACTCTTATATTTCTCCATTTCTTTGTGTTTTGCCCTAACTCCAAGAGCTAACCCAAACCCCCTTTGCCCAACAAACCTTTGATTTAAGTCAAAGAACAAACCCTAATTACTGAGATTGACTGCCCATGGCCATGCATACTCAAGAGTCAGTAGTAGATGCAATGAAACGAAACCACCCGTCCGAATGCAGTGGTTGTGACTGCGAAGAGCAAGTGTTCCTTTCCCACTTCCACTTCCACGAGAGAGGCACCTACCAACGTCTCTGCGCGGATTGTGTCCTCAAGAAAAGATCTGGCTACTTCTGCGCCATCTGCTTCGAAATCTACGACCGACTTCCTCCTGTTGGCGAGCGCCTCATGTGCGTGGACTGCCTTGCCATCTCTCACCTCTCCTGCGTCGGCTCCAATTTCACTCGTCTCTACAAATGCCCTCCCTGTGCGAACCCTAATTTCACTTTTTTCAACCCTAGAGGCTCATCTGAGAAGAAGAACATTGAAGGAAGTGATGGAGGAGAATCGGCGAAAACAGAGAGTAGCAGCAGAGCGATCGATAAGGATTCAGTGAAGCAATTATTGGCTACTGCAAAACTTTCATTGGCATCGATGGACAAAGCGGCGTCTGTTGCTAGAGTTGAAGTCCAGAAAAGGGTTAAGGAAGCCGTGGCGGCAAGGAAGATGGCGAAGGAAGCGGTTGAGCGAATCGCGTAGTACGACAGAGGAGAGAACTGAAAATGGTTTTGAAAGAATAGCCCTGTCAATCTGATGACCCAACGGCCAAGAGAAAGACAGTAGTAGTTCGTTGGTTTTTTTTTTTTTTTTTCATGATGTCCATGGGCACCCTTCTTTTCGTGTTCTATATAGGTTCCATGGCTCATGCTATTGCTACCTATTTGCTAATAGAATGGGGCACTTGGGTTTCTTCCTAGACAATTGTAATTATTGGGGAATGTCCCTTGAATTGTGTATAAACTAATAGTTTGAATCAACCATATGTACTTCATGACAAAAAAGACAAAAAAAAATCATATGTACTTCACCTTACTTGCTAAAAATGGAGTTAAAAATGGATTTTCAAAGTTTTTATTTATTTATTTTTATGTTGAATAGGGAAATTATCAGCTAACATTTTTTTTAAAATATATTTTCAGTAAAATTCATTTGAATATAAAAGTAAATTAACATTAAGAAAACTAAACATTATATTTCTTCCGTCTCATAATAGTTTAATATTTTAGGAAGTGTTTGACGACACGAATACATGTAATGTAGTAATGTAGTGTGAGGTTTATGATTTTAGAATGTGTGTAAGAGAATATCCATTTTGCTCTACATAAAAATTTACTATCAACCCTCCAAATATTGGACATATCATTAGGTGTACTTGTTATATATATATATATATATATATATATATATATATATATATATATATTATAAAAATGTTTTATTGAGTTTTGTACTAAAAAAAAAAAAAATGAAAGTTTTTTGTTAAGTCGTTAAGGATATGTTTTTGAACTTGAAAACTTGAAGATCAACAAATGAAACGTCAATTGTCTCCTTAAAATTTATATTTTTTACTATTAAAATTCCAGTAATGTGGCACAAGAATTGGGCTCAATTAGGGCTACCCCAATAGACCAGAGTTGAGCACATTACACAGAAATGAAGACCAGTTTAGGCCCAGCCTGACTCTTGATTGATCAAGATTATATTTATTGGGCTTTAGCCTGAATTTGTCAGTTTATTATTTCAGCCCAGCCGTCCACTAAGGCAAACCCTACTTTTTCTCTTAATCATCTACTATATAAACAAACACACAACACAAGTTCTAGGGTTCAGTAGCTGCAACTCTCGTATATATATTTACTTTTGTTACCCCCTTTCCCCAATCTCCACCAACAACAACCAAAGTATGGCTGAGAGAGGAGGAGAACGCGGTGGCTTCGGGCGAGGCTTTGGCCGTGGCGGTGGCAGGGGCGACCGCGGTCGTGGTCGTGGCCGAGGCCGTCGTGGCGGCGGCAGGGGTGGGGCGGAAGAAGAAAAGTGGGTGCCGGTGACAAAACTCGGCCGTCTCGTGAAGGAATCCAAGATTGGGAGCCTAGAGCAGATCTATCTCCACTCACTCCCAATCAAGGAGTACCAGATCATCGACACTCTGGTGGGACCTTCACTCAAGGACGAGGTCATGAAGATCATGCCGGTCCAGAAACAGACCAGGGCTGGTCAGAGAACCCGGTTCAAGGCTTTCGTCGTCGTCGGCGATGGAAATGGCCACGTCGGACTCGGTGTGAAGTGCAGCAAAGAAGTAGCCACGGCGATTCGTGGGGCTATCATACTGGCGAAGCTTTCGGTGATTCCAGTGAGGAGAGGGTACTGGGGGAACAAGATTGGTAAACCACATACGGTGCCGTGTAAGGTCACCGGAAAGTGTGGGTCAGTCACGGTGCGGATGGTTCCGGCACCACGGGGTGCCGGTATTGTTGCGGCCAGGGTGCCCAAGAAGGTGCTGCAGTTCGCTGGGATTGAAGACGTGTTCACTTCTTCGCGTGGGTCTACCAAAACTCTTGGCAATTTCGTCAAGGTTCGATCTAATCTCATTTTATTCCAAAGTATATATGTGTATATGTTAGTGATAATTGTTTACTGCTGAATTTAATTTTAGATGGGCATGTTTTGCTTTACGTATGCTTATATATGTGTTATGTTAGTGATGATCTTTGGATTTATATATGTGATAATCTTTGGATTTACTTTTAGATGGCCATTTTGATAATGAGGTATAATTAGGTATGCATGCTTCATTTATTCAAGTATATATGTGTTTGATTCATTTGTATGTATTATGTATGAGCTATGGATATGGTTTTTTTTGTTTGTTTGTTCTTGTTTATGTACTCTTTACTAAGGGAAAAGAAAAAATGTTGGCCTCAGTGATTCTGGTGGAAATCTAAATCTGATACTCCTGCAACTAACAGGCTGATTTGTTAAGAAACGGTTGAAAGTTTACATATGAATTATGTCTAGTGGTCAGTGGTGGAAAATGATTACAATATAGAAACTTGACCATCTGGATATATACTCTTGTAACATCCAGATGATCCATTTTCTTTTTGCAAGAGTAAACATTTTTGGTCTGGATTTTATGGGTGGTACTGCTGTTTGTCCATCATATATTTTAGTACAGTGTAGTTACATTTCAAATTTTTATTCTAGGATGAATGGATGAACTTGAAATATCCAGCTTTTTTGTGATATTCTATTCTAGGTTGTAGTGTGTTTTTCTTAGATGGTACATCCGTTTTTCCAATATGTTATTAAATTGGTGAAATTGGTTAAACCATCTTTTATATATACTTTTGTAACATGATCTCAGGTTTGCAGTGTTCTTCAAATTCTTAAAGCCAGATTATTATGTTAGAGTATTGCAGTGTTTAGGGAAAAAGTTTGAGTCCCAAATTGTTGTGATCATTATTATGTAATGATGTTGTGGGATTTTGTTCCTTATCATCAGAGAGGGCTCTAATTCTTGAAACTGATTTACGTTTTATTATCTCAATGTTGTTTCTGATCATCCATGGCTGTTGTAAGAGTCGAGTATCTCACTTGCAATTAAAGGTGAATTACTATTTTTTTTGACAAGTTAAACGTACTATTTATGCACATGATAGGCATAAATTTTTAATTAATTTTTCCCCTTTTCCTTTGTATATCTTGAGTTGATTGCTTGTCTATCTAATTTTATCTTTGCTGTGGTAATGCTTAAATATTGTTGCATCTCACCTGACACTCGTTGAACAGGTAATGAATAAATATCAGCAAATAAATATTAAGAATGCTGCTCTATATTTTTGGGTATTGTGAATAAAGTAGTGTGTTGCCATATTGCCACATGAAAATTTATAGACAGAAAAATGGAAGTTGGCCCATGGAAATACAGAAGACGTTTCCATATATTATGGCAACATATTTCCATTTTGTATTTTATTTTGAAATTCATGTGGGTATCCAATGAATATTTTATTTTCAGGCCACTTTCGATTGTCTTCTGAAGACTTACGGCTTCCTCACTCCGGACTTCTGGAAGGAGACTCGCTTCACAAGATCTCCATTCCAGGAATACACAGATTTGTTGGCAAAGCCCACTGCGAAGGTGGTTTACATAGAGGATGCGGCTGCAGCTGCAGCTGCACCTGAGGCTTGATTTGTTCATTGTCTAATCAGAGCACTGAGTATGTTTTTTTTATGGAACTTCTAGTATTAGATTACTTGTTAAAATTTTATCCCCTTTTGATTTCGAGGGTCGTTATTTTGATTTCTTTTTGGTTATCTAGACAACTCATGTTTTAAATCAAATGGTTTTTTCCTTGCTAGATCTTGAATGGTTGTTTTCACATCATTGTTCTCCCAACTATAACAGAGATTGTAGTTGTGATACGTTTTTATGTGTTGTATGAATTGGTTGTGGAGTAACTTAATACTGTGGTTGTTGTACCCATATGCTAGATCTTCAAAGATTGGATAGGGACATATGATTAATCTACAGTGGGACTTACTTTTTCAGGATATAAATTACTGAATTTGATGAGGCGTGTTATTTGCCCATGTGATTGGATGAAGTAACATGCTACAAACATTTTAATATGATATTTTACTTCCATGGACTGTAATCATCATCCTTCCTCATAATGGTTTTCATACAAATTTTTTTTTCACACTAGTCTACGACATCTGAACCAGTAATTCGATTGATTTGTATATGGACATTTACCATGTTGTTGACATCCAAAGAGATGTGTTGCAGTTGTAGACTCTTGTAACAAATATTTTCGATGACCAGTTGAAGTTGTGTTGATGCATTTTACTTGCCTGTAATGAATTTGGACAATATGCTTGAATGGAGGTTGTTTATGAAAATCATATTATGGATGTTAAGCTTAAAATTTTCAAAAAATAAAAATTGCTGACTTTAGGCTTTTCAACGTAAAATATATTCTTTTATTTTTAGTCGAGTCCATCGGCAGGGCGGGGCGTGTAAAATATTTTTCTTCTTTGTAGATATTTTAGACAACCAAACAGCAAAAAATATTTTTTATTTTCTGAACAATTTTATACAGAAACAAACGAGCCTTAATGTTTAGAAACTTCCCAACTCAAACCGTGCCATGAGAGGCATCCAAACGTCTACTAATAAGCAAAAGAATAATGTAATATTTCTTGACATTTTTATTGAATATATTTACAATTGTTATTATTATTTCAATATGGGTATAATATCCGTTCTTTCTTAGGTCTCAATAGTCAACCATGAATGTAAGAATTCAGCAGATACTTCATCCCCCTTCATCTCTCTACAAATTAAACAAAACTTGCTCCATTTCTCTATCAATAATACAGAACGAAAACGGTGCATGTATTCGAGATTCTAGTTGTATTCGGTTGTGATTCTTAGTGTTGATTTGGTTTAAAGGATAATAAATTGTTTATAATTCATGAGCCAATTTGCCTTGTAATTTTGAAAAGAAAAATAATATCAGTTGTTTTTATCTTTGTTCTTATAAGGTAGTAATAATTTGCTAGAAGGTTGTGATGCGGTTAATTTGGTTGCCCAAAATGCTGAGCGAGTCAAAATGAATTACTTTAGCATTTTAATTAACTTTTGGTTTATAAGAAAAATCCTGAATTTACATGCAACAAAATGTGTGAAATAATATATGGTAATTGATATTTGCGTGTATTCCATTTTTATTGGGAGAAGTAATATATAATTCTAGATTTTAAACTAAAAACAGGGATGTGCAAATGTGAAGATCAGAAAGAGTGGAGTTCAAGGAATATGAAATATAGCAAGGGAAACAGAGTCCCTACTTTTTTAGCCAAACTCTATAAAAAGCTCCTCCAAGCTATCTGACCTCAGAACCTTGCCTCAATGTCAATGTCAATGTAGCTGCTATTCTGTTTCTAATGCTTTCGTTTTCCCAGTAGAACCCGGCAATTTATTTTACACAAGAATTTGCAATTCAACAACAAAGGGTTTTTTAAGATCAAAAACATAAAAAGCAATCCTAGGCAATTTATTTTTCCATGCGGATCATAAATTATCATAGTTTAATTAGAGAAACTAATGAAATTATTTATCAATCACCTTTCAAAAAAATATTTATTTATCAATCCAATTAAACACCTATACGAAGGATCATACATGAATTAAATTTACCAATTAGGAATCAAAGAAATTTTTATTAGAAAAATAAATAAAAGCACTGCGTAGAAGACAAACCATCACCTATAACAATCATGAAGAATTGGTTGTGAATTTTCAAAACAGAAAAGTGTGCATACGACTCATGCATAGAATGGATCAAATCATACATGTACTCATGTAGTTGTATGCAAACTTCTCTGCACTGAGAATCACAACCGAACATATGCACTCTTCTTCCTCTAATATGAAGATTATATTATATATAGAGAGAGAGTTTTGTTGAAGCCTCTGCTAAATTCTTATGACTACTGAGTCTGAGAGACCCATTAAACCCGAGGAGGGGTCTCAAATTTTCGCCGCCAATATATAATGTTGCGTGAAATCAAAGTAATGTGTCCACAACCTAATCATTCAATATCTATCTCCTCCAATTTATAAGAAAGTACCGTAATGATAATTTTGTGGCCAAGACTGACTACGCAGCTTTTCACCATTTGTTCCCTCTTATAAATTTTGCAAAAAGAAAAAAAAAAAAAAAAGAAAAAAAGAAAAAAGAAGAAGAAGTTATGGCCATGCTTGGAATAGATTTATGAAAACTGTTCTCAAAAACAGTTCTCAAGAACAATTTTCAGAGAACAATTTTTAGTTTTTTCATATTTCAAGCCTGCTTGGTTAAGAGAATTTACAAAACAGTTTTCGGAAAACAAAAACTCATAAAACTACTTGGTTGTATGAATTTTTGAAAATAGTTTTCTAAACTAAGGAAATAAATAAAAATATTATTGTACACTTTTTTATTTTTTTTATTTATGATATTAATATTAATATAAATATATATATATATATATATAATTGTTGGAGGTAAATTCATTTTAATTAGTATTTTTAACTTAATAAAAGTAACTTCATCTAGCATTGCCTTTGAATGATGCCCACATTTGATTCATCAGATGAGTTCTGACGACTCCCATTTGTGCTGCACCACTATCAGATAAATTAAGTGCATTCAGTACACCAATATTTAGTATTAAAACGTGTGTATCATGCATGGATTGGAATAGAGATATTTAATAAGATGTGTGAATCAAAAGACTCATTCATTCATAAATTGCATCCATTAAAAAATAAAAAATAAAAAACTTTCTATAAAGGAAATTGAATCCAATATCCTGATATTCAAATACAATTTTTTTTTTCATTAATGGAGATGTTATATTGAACCAAAAGATCAAGCATTTAGTATATACTTAAAGAGAGTATACCCTCCATGAAAAATCAATATGGACGGCCTAACAGACCACTCAAAACAGTAAAGAAGCTTGGACACACACTCTTCGCTAATCACTTCCCTTTTTTACAATAAATCACCAAGAACAACAAATAATATACTATTATTAAACTACAAATAATTATTTCAGGATTTATTTATTAAATAAATAAATAATGTATATTAATCATGTGTGACATGGAATTTTGAACTTTTATCACTTAATTAATATAAGATAAGATGAATATATATAACCGAAATTAAATTTTTTTTATCAAGCAAACTTTTAAAGTTAAATTTTATGATCACATAATTTATTTTTAAGTGTAAACTTTGTAAAAATTAATTAACAAACTTTGAAAATTAAATTAATATTTATATTGTTGCATGAAATATATAACAGCAGACAGCTTCCATGAGTTTTTGATAAATTTATACAGTTTTTAAAAAAACATTACAGCTTCCATGAGTTTTTGATAAATTTATATAATTTTAAAAAATATATTACGTCAAAATAAATGGAGCCTTAGATTATATTTTAACAAGATTATACATTAACATTATTATTATTTCTTGTTAAGTAAGAAAATGAATGAAAAAGGAAAAACTATACAAATATACTTGGGGCATACCCCAAGACCCAACAATGGGCAGAAGAAAACCCAAAAGGCCCAAACAAACCTTAGAAATAAAAGTACATAGCCTAGGCAAAAGTCCATCCGAAAGTGAAAGAATCCCACAAACAGGCTTAATACCTAAGGCTATGTTTGGTACAATGTAAAAGAAAAGAAAAGATAAAATTAGTTAGGAGAGAAAAGAAAAGAAAGGAAAAGAGAGGATATATAGTTAACCACTTATCGTGTTTGGTTGATTAATTAATAAAGGAAAATAAAAGAAATGATAGTAATCATGTATGGGGAAAGAAATAAAAGGAAAGTATTATCATGAATTTACTATCATACTCATTTTTATAGATTTTGCCTTTTATAAAAAGAAAGGCAAATTTGGTATTAAAAAATTTTCATTAAAAAAACTAGTCTTTTCTTTCATTTTCGTCCATTTCCTCCCATTTTTGGAAGGCTAACAAAACCAACACATCTTATATATAATTGGTTTCCTTTCTTTTCTTTTAAAAACTCATCCCAAACACAATATTTGATTTCCCTCCATTACCTTTCTTTTCTTTTCCTTTCAATACCCTCCAACCAAGCTGGGCCTAAGTCACATAATGTGGGAGCACAACCACGAGCATAATAGCGGCAAGCACGAGCACAATAGTGATAAACACGAACCATCTGCTAGAAGAAAAGAGCTCGAGTAGAACAACTAGCTTATCAAGTGAACCAACAAGCCCAATATCTTTTATATATTAGATTAGATAGGTAGTAGTAGTAATTAATAGTAAAAGCAACCCCAGCGCTCGGTTTTTTTCCCATTCTACACTTTATATAAAGTGTATAGTCACATGAACAACTTTATGTAAAGTGTACATCCACATCAACAATTGATTGTACACTTATTTTGGAGGCTCCAACTTCTTGTTGTGCACTTATTTTTTCATTGTTCACTTTATTATATTATTATTTTTAAAATAATAAAATAAATTTATTATTATTATTATTTTTTTTTTTCAACAGTTTTATTCTCAACAACTATAATACTAACAACTATAATTGTTTGCTTCGATTTAGATACAAGATTTTAAATATATATATATATATATATATATATATATATATATATAAGTGCATTACATAGCTTCCTACAAATATTATGTAATAAATAAATAAATAAAATTGATAAGTCAAAGAGTACAAACTTTTTTTAAAAAAAATAATTAATTAAATTATTATACAAATTAAATGACTATTTTTATTTATTTAGAAAAAAATGACTTTTTTTTAATTAAATAAAATTTAACTATCTTTACATTAATTAATGAATCCAATACACATACAATATTTATTTTACAAATCATCACACAATATCACTTTTCCATTTTTTATTATTATCACACACAAAGGCGCACATAATGGCCAACCACGCCTGCTACGACTGCCACTGCCAGGCGCTACTCTATTCTTTAGCTGTGGAGTGTGGAGTGTGTAATATTGCATGGGTCCCACTTGTGTATAATGTGCATAAGAAATCATTTCATTCTACACAGGTTGAGATATTGTACACTTACGCTCGCGCTGGGGTTGCTCTAAGAAAGGGAATTTGACCTTCACGCCCACGCTAGGAGCCTCTTTACCTAGCTAGCTTCTTCATTTCACTTGGTATCAGGGTCGGGGCTTCACAACCTTTGTCTTTCCTAAGAAGTGGTGGCTTTGGTCGTGGTTGCGGGGCCTCTAACACTAAGCTGCGGCGGTTCATTTGCGTAATTGGCAGTTGATCAAAGACTTCTAACTCAATCCTCAATTTCAGTGATGATACAGAAGCGAATGAAGCCTCCAAATCGATCAATCCGGTAATGAAACAATTGTAGATGTCTAATTGAAGAAAAAAGGTCATTCGCATCCGTTAATCAAAGACTTTTGTGAGTATCTAAATCAATCCTTAATATATAGAGGGAATAACTCATTCCAAGATGACTATGCCTGAAGGGTTTCGAATCAAACCCACTAACGAAGAACTCAATGAATACTTGTGGAGGAATGTTCATGGATTCCAATAGCCGTCCAATGCCGTCGCAAAAAAGAACCTTCAAGAACTCGAACCATGCTTTCTTATTGGTACGTAATCACTTTTCCCTTTTCTTGATATATATATATATATATATATATATATATATATATATATATATTGGATGTCTTATATGAACTGTAAAAAGCCTTTATCTGGATGTATATGAACCGTAATAAAGCCTTTATTCGACTTCATAAGCCTTTTTGGTAAGGTCTTCTAAGAAAGATGCTAGATCTTTAATATCCCGGCCGCCCTCAGCTTTAGGAAGAGATAAGAGGCCGAAAAAAAAAAAAAAAAAAAAAAGCATTAGTATAAAAGGAAATGTGTTGGACTTGGTGGGCAAATGAACACAAATATGATACACTCACATATATTCAACTAAATTAGTAAACACACAATTCAGAAACACTCACTTCTATAAAGCTGAATTCTTTATTTTGTATTGCTCAATTGTTTGTGTGTTGAAATACACTTACATTACTCACCTATTTATACTACTCAATGGATACTTCTAGTACATGAATTTAATACATGCAATGAACCACACAATGAACCAAAATAATTCATATAAACCAAAATGTTCCATGTACTAGCAATTATAATGAGATTCTTTGCACCTTCCCAAGTATCACTTGGTTTTCTTAGATGAATCTAGACAAGTCTAGATTAATCTTGTCTAGATTAATCTTTCATGGCAGAAGCAAGCATATTAGAATCAAGTATCACTTCATTAGAGATTTGGTTAAAGATGGAGAAATTGTCATTAAACACTGTAAAACCAAAGATCAGATTGCAAACATTTTTACAAAAGCAATGAAGTGAAAAAGTTTTATCAAATTGAAGGAGAAACTTGGAGTTGCACAAGTCTAGTTTAAGGGGGGATGTTAGAAGATCTTTAACCAAATCTCTAATGAAGCGATACTTGATTCTAATATGCTTGCTTCTGCCATGAAAAATTGGATTCTTGCTAAGTGCAATTGTTGAATTATTATCACAAAACATAATAGTATCTTTCACCTGAAAATACTTCAAATCTTGTAATACCCATTTCAACCATAGTGCTTGGCAACCAGCTATGGACAGAGAAATATATTCAGCTTTTATAGTTGAAAGTGCTACTACAGGTTGCTTCTTTGATGCCCAAGATACTACACCTGAACTAATGTTAAAAACATAACCAGAAGTACTTTTGTAATCATCTCCACTACCTCCCCAATCACTTTCACTATATCCGATCAGAGTTGAATTTTGACCCCTCTTGTAATGAATTCCATGATCAATTGTACCTCGAACATATCTCAAAATTCTTTCCAACAACCCAATGACTTTGCTTTGGTGTTGCCATGAACCTGCTTAGCATGCTAACTGAAAACATTAAAATTGGTCTTGTTGTGGTTAAGTACATAAGACTTCCCACAAGACTTCTATAGATAGTATCATCAATATCTGCACTCCCATCATTTTTGCTCAACTTTAAACCTACTTCCATGGGTGTTGTACTCGGTGAGGCTTCCTCCATTTTAAACTTTGCAAGCAAATATTTTGTATATTTCTTTTGTGAAATTATGATCTAATCACTTTCTTGCTTAACTTCGATTCCAAGGAAATAATGAAGAAGATCCATATCTGTCATCTCGAACTCATTTATCATCGACATCTTGAACTCATCACACATCTTCTTACAACTGCTGGTGAAAATTAAGTCATCAACATATAAACAAACTATTAAAATATTTTCACTTTTGTCTTCCTTGGTGTAGAGAGCATGTTCATAGGGACATCTCTTGTACCCATTCTTTATGAAGAAACTATCAATGCGACTATACCAAGCCCTTGGAGCTTGTTAGAATTAATCGAACTGTCTCTAATCGAGTCACCGGAGCAGAAATTTCTTTATAATCGATGTCATGCTTTTGTTTGTAGCCTTTCACAACAAGTCTTGCCTTGTACTTGTCCACGTCTCCCTTCTCATTTAGCTTTGTTTTGTAAACCCACTTCACACCAAGTGGTTTTTTGTCTTTTGGAAGCTCGGTCAATTCCCTTTGTTTTGTTTTTTTTGATTTCATCAATTTCTTGGTCCATAGCTTTATTCCATTTCTTATCTTTTTGCGGCTTTTTCAAAATTTATTGCATCAGCAAACATCACAAAATTTATCAAGTCATCCTTATCAATTCTTCTTGCTGCTTCATAAATTTGCTGGATGCTTCTTGTTTTTAGAGGAGGCGATTCTTCATCACTTGATGATGATGAACTTGAGCTTGGAGAATCTGGTGTGTTTTCAACATGCTGAACATCTCGATCTTCTTCTTTGCTTTCCATATCCATAACAGTTGAATTCTTTTTTTGAATGGTATTTTCCTGTTTCCATGTTTCTTTTTTATTGAACTTCACATCTTGGCTGATGATTATCTTCTTTGAGGTAGGATTGTACAACCTATATGCCTTCGAGCTTTCACTGTAACCAACAAAAACACACTTTTCAGATTTATCATCTAATTTACCTCTTTTCTCGTTTGGAATATTGGAGTAAGCAATACTGCCAAAAATTCTTAGATAATTAACACTTGGCTTTAAACCGCTCCAAGCTTCATAAAAAGTTATTCCTTGAACAACTTTTGTTGTAGCTTGATTTAGTAAATATACCACACATGATACTGCTTCACCCCAAAAAATCTTTGGCATCCCCTTTGTTGTCAACATACTTCGAGCCAACTCTATGATGGTTCTATTTTTCCTTTCGGCAACTCCATTTTGTTGTGGAGTCCCTCGAACAGTTTTCTGATGTCGAATACCATGCTTGATCAAAAACTTCATATAACTGATGTACTCACCACCTCGATCAGATCGTATGGTTTTAATCTTGTAGCCACTGTCATTTTCAACAAGGGCTTTGAATGCTTTAAATCTTTCAAATGCTTCACTCTTTTCTTTCAGCAAATAAATCCATGTTTTTCTACTATAATCATCTATAAATGTCAGAAAGTAAAAATTACCTCCCATTGACATGGTTCGCATTGGTCCACACAAATCTGTATGTACCAACTCAAGTGGCTTTGAAGCTCTCCACGCATTTCCAATGGGAAAAGGCTCTCGATGATGCTTTCCCAAAATGCAGGCTTCACAAACTTCATCTTCTCTATTGATTCTTGGCAAACATTTTACCATGTTCTTTTGACACATGTAGAATAATGAGTTAAAACTCACGTGCCCATATCTGTGATGCCATAGCCACGATTCTTCATTCATCACGGCACTAAAACTGACCATCTTCTCATACATAAGCTTCAATGGAAACATTCTATTTTATGTCATTTGTATCTTTGTAATCAGCCCACCATTTTTGTCTCTGACTACACAAACATCATTGTTGAAGCATACATCATTTCCCTTTTGCAGAATCTGTCCAACACTTAAAAGATTGTATTTAAGAACTGGAGCATAATACACATCAGTAATCTTCTGCACTCCCTTCTTGCTTTTGACAAAAATGTCGCCTTTTCCTCTAACGTAGTGTCTTTTATTATCACCAATTTTGACTTCACTTTGGATAGATTCATCCAAATTTGTAAAGGTGTTCTTATCTCCAGTAACGTGATTGCTGCAACCACTGTCGATATACCATATATTTTCTAAAACTTCTTCTTGTGTATTGCAAGCCAACATGAAAACTCCTTCTTCATTTTCTTTCTCCTTGTGCATGAATGTCGAACTGTTGCTTGCTTCATTATCATTCTTTTTGAACCAGCAATCTACTTGAAAATGCCCTAGTTTTCCACAATTTAAACACTAGAGATGATATGAGTCACCACGACCTCTACCTTGTCCTCTACTTCGACCTCGGCCTCGACCTCTATTCATTCCTCTTTCTCTTCCTTTATTAGGAGGAAAATTAGCATTTTCCAAAGACTCAAAAGTTCTTCCTTTATTATTTCTTCCTCGGCCACCTCGATCACTTCTTATTCCTTTCGAACCTTCTCTAAAAGAAGTTTGAGCATGAAATGCTTGTTCTAGAGGCGTTGAATCAAAATCTTTAATCGAAGCTCATAAGATTGAAATGATCCCATCAAGCTATTTACTGACAAAGTCGACAAATCTTTCAACTTTTCAATTGCTTCAACGATGTGTTCGAATTTTCTGGGCATACTTCGGAGCATTTTTTCAACAATTCTTTGATCTTGAATATCTTCTCCATTCACCTTCAATTGGTTAATGATCGAAAGAATACGATTAAAGTATTCTTCTACATTTTCAAAATCTTTCATCTTAATCGTATCGAACTTAGCTCGAAAAGCTTGCAATCTCACCACTTTAACTTTATCTTCACCCTTATAAGTGGTCTGTAACGTATCCCACGCTTGCTTTGCTGAAATGGATATCGAGATTTTTTTAAAAATTACTTCATTAACTGCTTGATAAATGAAAAACAACGCCTTCATGTCCTTCTTTCGATTCTCCTTCAACTCATTGAGTTGTGTTTGACTCAGCCCCGCTTGATTCTCTGGTTCTTTAAAACCGTTTTCAACAATTTCCCATTAATCTGGGATCCATACAACACCTTCATTTATATACTTCACTGATTGTAATTCTTCCCACTAAACTTGGGAAGTTGGGGCTGCAACATGTTGTTAGACGCCATTTTTCTTTGCCGATCTTGTAACAAGGCTCTGATACCACTTTGTTGGAGTTGGTGGGCAAATGAACACAAATGGGATACACTCACATATATTCAACTGAATTAGTAAACACACAATTCAGAAACACTCACTTCTATAAAGCTGAATTATTTATCTTGTATTGCTCAATTGTTTGTGTGTTGAAATACACTTACATGACTCACCTATTTATACTACTCAATGGATACTTCTAATTCATGAATTTAATACATGCAATGAACCACACAATGAACCAAAATATTTCATATAAACCAAAATGTTTCATGTACTAGCAATTATTATGAGATTCTTTGCACCTTCCCAAGTATCACTTGGTCTTCTTAGATGAATCTAGACAAATCTAGATTAATCTTCCTAACAAAAGGTTGGACACCTACATACTGGTTATCGATGCTTACCACGCTGCATTACTAGATGCATATATATATATGTGTGATCATAAATTTTTCTTGATGTTCTTTAATTTATTGAATTTATTTTATTTTCTTGATATATGATGCATTTTTCTTGATATTATTTAATATATTGAATTAATTTTATTTTCTTGATATATGATGTATATGTCTTGTTTGCATTATTTTGTTTCTTAAAAAAAAAGGAAGAAGGAAAAATCTGGACTGAGCAGAGCACTTTTTTTTTTTTTTCTTAATCTACGGACTGTTTTTGTGTGATTTAATATTTTTTTGTTTCTTATGATTAATGTCAATATGGTTTCCAACTAACTAATGTGTTTTTGGATGTAACAGATCATACCAAGTGTGCAGATTATTCGGAAGGATATTATTATGTAAAAAAAGAAAAAATCTGCAAAACGAAATGGGAAGAGGCCGACAAGGAGGGTTAGAGGAGGATGGTAGAAGGCCACCCAAGGGGACAAGCTAATTCTAGAGGAATCCAAGACGTGTTATATAAAGAGTCTTAAATTTCACAGCTACAAAGATAGTAATCCAATTTTTAATAAATGTTCGAAGAGTGATTGGATTATGCATGAATTCAGACTTGACTCTAATAAAGTAAGGCAAACTATTTTTTTTTCAGAAATTTTCAATTTGCTTACAATTTTTAGTGTGATATTCGTCATCTTGTCATCTAATTGTTTTGTTTTTGTGTTATGATGTAGTTTCAAGAGTGGGTTCTTTGTCGGATCAAGAGAAAACGGAACAAACGAGGAGAGATGGAAATTCTTACAAGCAATACTCAACAGTCGGGCACAAATTCTATACATCTGTCACATGCACTGTCCGAGTAATAAATCTCAAGTCGAGCAAGAAATACTGAGCATGCAGTGGATTCAAGATGAATCTCAAGCCGAGCAAGAACTACAGTGGATTCTAGATGAAATCTCAAGCTGAGTCAAGTTAAAAGCAGCAGATACAACAGAAGATGCAAAAGCTTTAAGATCTGCTCTAAATTCTGTATGGTCTAATCTATAAACTGATGCCATTTTTGTTTTATGGAAAATTTCATGCAAATAATTTTCAATCAATACGTTAGGTTTCTCGAAGTGGGAAATCATTAGAGGAATTTAATGTGCCTAATTGTTGTATTGTTCATTTTACTTTGACAATATTGAAGAGTATCGGATGTCATGCCATACCCTATTAATTAACTGTGTCAAGTACATTTTGGTGATCATTATTTTGAGTATAATTTGTGTTTCTTGTTTTAGTATCGTTCTTCATTTTAATGCAGGATGTATACTGATAATAATAGAAGGAGAAAATTTCTAATGCAATTTTACTTACCAAAAAAGAAGTAAATAAATTTAGGGACGCGTTCCCTTTTGAACGTTTTTCTAATATACTTTTTTCTTATCAAAAAAGAAGAAGAAGAAGTAAATAAATAAAATTAAAGAAGAAAGCTATTTCTTTGGATGGCTGCCTTGGCTTACCAAGGCAATGGGTTGGCTCTGGTAGGATGTAAAACTGTCCCATCTTGGACCTGGCCCTTTCTTTTGGACATGTTCTTCAAACATAGAATAAGCTATGGGTTACTGTACAATGAACTATTAGATAATACCCAATGGATCTAAACTTTTGATTTATTAATCTTGCAACTTAAAAGAAACAAAGAAATGGACCACTATTGACCTGATTTGAAAGTTTACTCAATAGTCTGTATTACAATTAACTTTTGCACCTAGTATAGTGTTTCAACTAGTAACATTGTTACCATTCAAAAAAAACTAGTAACATTGTAGAATTTATACAACAGATAATGTTATTCGATTATGTTGTATTTTTAGCTTGAACTATCAGATAAAACATAAAACACTGAATTATATCTGAGTACTGCAAGGCTCGCAAAAGGACTAGGGAGCACATTCAATGTATTCTAATTAGTAAAAAAAGTTGCAGAACTTAATTAGCAAGCTGCCCAATTTGAAAAATTATTGATTTGAAGTTGTTCGCATCACATGATTCTGGCTGTACATACCGAAAGATTTAATATTAATCATGACTAAATTTCCTGATATACTTTGTGAGCACATGCGCATCGAGTGTAAACTTGGAATACTAAAAGTATATTCGATTGGCAGTAACGACTAAATTTCCTGATATAATCTTTGCAGTAACTTCTTCTTTTAAACACATGCACATCCAACTGTAAACATGGAATACTAAACGCATATTCAATAGTGTGAATGCATTAATTAAAATTTGCTAAAACAAAGTGCTTAGTCCAAGTGTATTTATAATTAATTATTGAATAATGCTTGCCTTAGACCATTTAAGTAGGAATTGCCTGCTTATGCTTACATGGACTAGTAAAAACACTACACATGTCAAAAACTTAAAAAAAAAAAAACAAACCTAAATCAGTCGGGTATTCTACCGGGTGATCCAAACTTGCGCTCTAACTTTCAGAGGCAAACACGATCTGCTGACACAGATTGACTGCAGAAGGCTTGAATCCGTTGTTTATAGTGACGTTGTTGGCAGCGATGTTGATCGGGTGCTTTGCCGTCGATCCCCAAATCTTTGTACCCTCCAAATGCACATCACCGATTTGATGTCCGCCACAAAGATTGGTGATTGGAGGGGTTTGGGTGATCTGAGTGGTTGTGGTGTCTTTTTTGTTTTCTGATCTGTGTGGATGATCCTGTTTCTTGATGGGTTTGTGTTTTTGGAATGATTTGTGAAGTGGGTTTGCTGAAATTGGGATTTTTTAAGCATTAAAAATAGTACAAGCGTGAATGAACGAAGAGTTACCAAATTTTTGGACCTTGTCGTGGTTGATTAAAAGTGGTTGTTCAACAAATCTAAATGTTTGAGTGAGTGAAGAACCATCAGAAACATTGATTTGCCAGAAATATTGCAGCTTGAAATGTCAATGTATTGAAGTCTTGTAGTATTTTGAGATTGTTATGAGGTCGGTCAAGAATAGTGTCTCGAAAACCAGAGAGATGAGCCAAGCTAGGGAACCTGTTGGAGGAAAGATTGTGGACTTGAATCGATTCTTTTTGGATCATCCGTAAGAAGACACAACTGATTCTTGTTTATTTCATAAAATTTTTTTTAGACATGTGCCATGTTATTAGTGGTCCATATCAGCATAAGCAAGCAATTCCTACTTATATGGCCTGAGACAAGCATTGTTCTTTCTATACAACAAAATTTCAAAAAATTCCATATATATATATATATATATCGATCGATTATCTGGCCTAAAATCAGATTTATCAATTAATCAAATCAATGATTGGAGAATTGAGAAAACACGAGTTGTGATATTTATGGTCATCGGAGTCCTGCTGGTAGTCTTCCTTGAAGATGTTGCAAGAGATTTTACAAAATAAATAAATAAATAAATAATTTGTTGCAGAGATATTGTCCTTGTTCAGTTAGGGCGTGAATGAGGAAGGAGGAGGAGGGTTGGTTTGTCACTGTGGTCGCGTGCTCACCGGTAAAGCCATGTTTGGCTTTGTCGGTCATTATAAGGAATGGGATATTGGGGTCTTAACGGTTGGAAATTAAGGCCATTCTTGTCCTTTCATGTTTGTAAAGGTAGTATTGTCTTTTAAAAAAATTCACCCAAATTTAACGTCTATTTCTCACCAAAGCTTGGCCGGATGGGGTGATTTACAATTTTTTTTTGTATAATTTAGGGGGGTTTTTTACATTTTTGAAAGTTCAGGAAATTAGTTACAAGTATTCTCATAATTCAGGGAAATTTTTTTGCACTTAATTCTATTTTTATTATTTTAATACGTTAACTATATATATACTATAATATTTATTATTTTAATACAGTAATATTTACTAGGTAATAGCAAGCCATAGATATGAAAACTGAGTGTGGGGTATATGCTTAAGACTAGACTCGCCAAACATTCTTTAAACAAGCATAGGCCGAAGCCAACCGATAACTAGCCATCTCCCTGTCCATTCTGTATCGACTGGTAGCCAAGAACCTAAAGGTCAGGTCAGACTAGGACTGAAAGGAAGCACTCTAGGCTGCTAATGAAAAACTGTTAGTGGAACGTCGGGGGAAAGAGCCCATCGGGCCTCCATTTCTTTCAGTGGAAGCTCTGAATTGTAGTAGTTCACCTTTTCATTTGATTAATGAAATCTCGTTTCAATGTTGGCCACATTTCGGCTCCCACACCAACAAGCACGTGATCAATGGATTCCCCTTTGTGAATGGATTCTACCTTGTTCATTGCTTCGACAAAGAGGAGAATCTACTCCGACCGCCCGTCTCATCACTCTCACCCGTGTAAATATTGGACCTCACAGCTCAAAAAATCAGAAGACGATATAATAACCCTGAGCGACAAAGGCCAATGACCCTTTTTATACCTAGGCCCAAAGCCCAACATAAAGTAACCGTTCTATATAAAAATAACGGAACTCAAACATTGTTTATGTCATTTGGCAATTTTTTAGCTTTTCAGAGGTGGGAAGGAGTGCTAATCCGGAGGTCGAAGAGCACATGGAGAAGGGAATTGAATGCGGGATAGGTGCTCGACAGTATGTCTGAGTGAAGAACTACCTGATGAGTGATGGAGGTAAAATGGAGGAGAGCTCGGGGAAGGGAAATGGGAAAGAGTTTGTGGAGGGAAGGACCAACAATCACCTGAAATACAATGGTTGAGAGTTTGGTTGGGAGGAATTGAGGACAGATGGCCGGTAAGTGGCTGTTCTAAGTATTTGACATGAGTTTCCACATATGTTTTAAAATTGCAGCTCTGTTTTGTGTTTCCAAGTTAGGAAAGCCTAAACCACCATATCTTTTGGGGCTGACATATAGATTTCCAAGCCACTAAACCACCATAGGAATTGTCTGAGTAACCTGTTGATCTCTGTTAAAACAGATTCAGGAAAAATGAAGCTCACTAGGACTGATTGAATTAGCTGTACTCTTCTAGCACATGAGAGAGGCTTTGTTGCCCAATGCTGAATCCTGTTATCAACCAGCACTCTACAATCTGTTTCCTTTAACCTTGTTGACATCAAGGGCTGACCCTAGAGGTAGAATCTTTTGAAGCCTCTTGTTTAAGATGCAAAGCTAATTGATAGGCTGATTTAAAGTTAAATTCAACATTAACTGATCATATGAGTTAATTAAATTTTAAAAGGACATTCCTCTCCACTAATTGATAATGAAGAACCAAGTCAAGTTATCCCCTTTTTATTTAGGAAAAAAAAAAAAAAAAGAACCAAGTCAAGTTCCTGACGAAGGCAACACCAAAATCAGCATATAATTAATTTATTTTGTCTAAGATCATTGTGCAGACCCCTTGAAGCCAGTTGATGGTGATACCTTGTTTTTTGTTTTTTGGTTGTTAGGGTGATGTTTTCTAACCCTGTTACATACTTGAAGTAGTCAAATTTTATATGTTCGTAAAGCCGATTAATGACTAGAAGGCACTTAAGTAATAAAAAATCATCAATGAAGCCTCATAAGAGTGAGATTCTTTATTTCGTTATCCATTTACGTTTTTTTTTTTTTTTTTTTTTTTTTTTTCATAGTTGATACTCACACACACATGCCTCCATGGAGGCTTGAACCCTTGACCTCCCTTTGGGAAGTAAGGGCCTGATACCGCTAGGCCACTGGCCCGTTGGTTCGTTATTCATTTACTTGCTGAAAGAAGAAAGGTGGAAGCCCATAAGAGAGAGATTTGATTGAGTAAGTTATTTCATATGCCAAACAATTTTCTAATAAATTATAGAAAAGGAGATTGTGTTATTTAATGATCATTTTAAAGGTAAATGGAAAACAATAAAAGATAAATACAGAATTTCCTTTATTGAATACCCCTGAAGAGTTAAATCAGTATAGTTTGAATGTGATAGAAGGTGTGGGGTGGATTAAATTGTACACTCCTTTTTTTGAATGCATTTGTATGGTCTGAGGCCAATTTTATCAGTTGACAATGTGAATTCAATTTTTTGAGTCTTGTAGGATTGTCAGTTAGAACAATTTTTTAAAAAGAGGGCCATTTTCAAGCACATATTGACCATATGCAATTCAAAAATTCACCTCCAGTATTAATACACAAAATTATAATTCATAAGAAAACAAAAAGAAGAAGAAACAAGTCGTCTAAATCATATCTTAGGATGTCTTAGGAACAACCCAAATTGGTGCTGGATCAATCTTCTGCACATCATCTTCACCTTCATTAATCAGTTCTATACTCTGATTTTCCATGTTAAACCTTCCTGTGTCATGACCATATTTGTCACTCTCACCCATTTGATCCCAATAATACTCATCCATGAAGAAAATCGAATTCCCTTTACAAAATGGAAAACCCTTTGCTGAGAGTGACACTGATTGATTCCCACCCAAAAACAACATGCCATCATCGCCTAATGATTTAAAGAAAGCTTTTGCTAACAATTTAATGTTTGGGATTTGAAGAAAGCTTTTGCTTTTCTTTTTCCTTTTTTCTTTTTTTTTTGGGCAGAAAGGGAAGCCATCGAATGAAATTGCACCTCACCAGCCGAATGGAAAATGGGTTACAGATGATATGGAACCAAGTGGATGGAGAAGGGAATTGAGGGTATGTGGGATAGGTACTCGACAATATGTCTGAGAGAAAAATACCTCATATAAAATGGTTGAGAGGGCCTTCTTGCAGCCAATTGTGATTCTGGAAGCGAGTTTCCGAACCATTTTGCTTTTGATCAAGGGCCTTGCTAAGGATCTCAGCTGAAGTAAGTAGCTTTCTATATATCCAACTGCTTTGTTGAGGTATATATCTGCTTCTGATTAAGTATGTTTAAGTCATAGGTTGTTTTGAGTATTTGACATGAGTTTCTACATATGTTTTAAAATTGCAGTTCTGTTTTGTGTTTCCAAGCTAGGAAAGCCTAAAGCACCATATTTCTTTTGGGGTTGACATATGGATTTCGAAGCCACTAAACCACCCTTGGAATTGTCTGAGTAACCTTATGATCTCTGTTGGAACATATTTAGGAAAAATGAAGTGACTAGACCGGTAGAACTGCATTGAAGGAGCCTAGGACTGGTTGAATTAGCTGTACTCACTCTTCCAGCAAATGAGAGACACTTTGTTACGCAGTGCTGAATCCTGTGAGTCATTTTATCAACCAACACACTACACCCAAATGATTAAAGCCATTGATTTTATATAGCTTTTACATTGTTTTGCCTTTTATGTAAGTTCTTTTGTGCTCGAAGTGCCTTCACCGTGATCACTTTGTACTCATCATTGTCATCCTTGCCTTTAATGCAATATAAATGGGATAGGCCCTAAGAAGCGCGGACATGGGTACACTAGGACACGAGCAGTTGAGCACGGATAAAAAATAGGACAAAGACATGACAATAAAATAATTATATATATATATATATATATATATATAATTATTACTCAAATTATAATTTATATTCATAACCATAACTAAATGACACGAGCAGTCATCACGATTCGCATTCCATACTGTAATATTTTGTGAACCACGGTCAACCACCCACCCAACAATGCGCCAACCACATTCCCACTAAAAAGTCACTGCCTTGAGTCTTGACCTACTAGGTCCCCATTACAAAATCTAGTAGGTGAAACTGCTGCAGCTCTAAATTAGAAGTCTCGCAAAAAAAGTAGGCTATATCCCTCTGCTTCTGCTGAGTGGAAAATGCTAAACTCCCCAACTAAGACGAATAATAATAGATATATTTGTTTTCACAAAGCAAAAGGATGATATATTAAAATGAAATAGTTACATCAGAAGACACAATTGATAGCATAAACTCTATTGCAAATGAAGACACATCAGAAGACAAAAAAGTGAAAAAGGGATTATACTAACTGATAGGCTGGCTTTGATACCCACCCAACAACGGTCCAACTATAGTGACAGCTTTGAGAATTACTCAAATCAGCCACCCTATACACTGTCTGCAAAGGCTTGTTAGTATACAATGAAGAGCAGCCTCTTGCTGCCTCCACAAGCTGTCGCAATATTGCAACTGCCTGAATCCTAATACATTCTAATGATTTGAACTGAAAAACAACATCAAGAGCATGCAAATTTTTGGACAGTATTTTGTGGAGGTCTAAAATTTTGAACAACTCTGAACTCCATGATCGACCGCTTAAGCAGATGCTTATGGCTTCCCCCAATTTGGATAATTGAGTTGTACGGTCTTTAATCATTTCACCAAAACAATTACCATCCGAGGCAGTTCCGAGACCTCCAAAGATACGCTCGTAGAGTCTCCTCTCTCTCCTGCAAAGAGCACCTTGGCATAAATCTGATTAACTTTCATCCACTGTGTAATCTTCACCTCCAACTCTTCCCACTCCAACATACGAACAATAATGGCATCCATACTTAAATTCTTGATGCCTAGTCATTCAAGACTCGCGTCCATGATAGGATCTTGCACACTCATGTACATCTTAATGCACTCGATAAGATGTCCACCAGAGTTCATTCTCTCAGCAATACTCCGGAGATCATTCTTAATTGTTACATCGAACTTCTTATAATCATAACTGCGAAAGCTACTACTAGTACCAGTACCACCCAATCTACTAGTACCATTTCCTCCATTGGATATCTTAGAAAAGTCCTTGTTCAAGTAACTTCGAGAAGCCAAGAAAGGATGATAAAAGTCTTTGAAAAAGTCCTTGCTAAACTCCCCAAATGAGTAAGATGAATAAATTTTTTTTTTTTTTTTTTTTTTCCACCAAGCAAAAGGATGATACATTAGCATGAAATAGTAATCCCTAAAGAGAGTTTAAAACAAGTCATTGAATAAGCTGGAATGGCTTGTGAAACACTCTTTATTAAAACCTCTCTACCCCTGTGTGAAAGCAAATTCCAACCTTGAACTTTGTTCTTAAACTTTTCCACAATTTTTCTTTGATTTCCAATAGCTGAAGGCAACCCCAAGTATTTACTTGTCATTCCTCCATTAGAAATATCCAGCATTGATCCGAACATATTCCTGATCCTCCAAGTCTGTTTTTACTGAAAAATAAAGCTGATTTTGCTAGGTTGATTGACTCATCACGATGTCTTTTATAAGACTTCAGAATAGTAACAAGCTGCTGCACCTCTAAATTAGAAGCCTTGCGAAACATGAGTAGGCTATCATTTACGAAAACAAATGTGACACCTTAGTCCTTCGACAGATTTGTAATTTTGAAATTAACCCACAGTCCAAAGCCGAAGCTAACATACTTGACACCCCTTATGTGAGTTGTACGTAGCAGAATATTTAGAAAGTTTTGTATTTTTAGAAACAGATCTGTGTCTTTCTAACTTTCCTTATTTCAGCAATTAATAAATTAATATCATGCAACATAAAATAAAGCAAAGTAAAAAGTTAGAGATGACACCAGGATTTTTAGCGAGGAAACCCCAGTTGATAAAACACGTCAACTGTTTGCGCGGGAAAAACCTCGTGGACTATACAGTCCAAAGTAAACCAATCCACTATGTTTGAAACAAAGTACACAGAACTTTGACTCTGGCTCACACCCTATCGTTCTACCAAATACCAATAGCTGATAATCCTCTGGCTTTGTGATGTCCCGTCCAACAACAACTTGACCTCGGGCTTATGCTTGATCTTTGTAGAAGAGTAGCAGGTAGATCAAACAACACTCCTCGAATGCTTTAACCCTTTCAAAGAGTGATCGCTTTTACTTTTGTTCTTCAATATCTGAATTCGATGTAGAAATATATCTGTTTTTCTCTGATCGATGTAGATGCAACTGTATGATCACGATCAAGATTTGAACAACACAACTCTAAACTCACTATGTGTTTATGTGTATGTTCTAGAAAGATCGGCAGATAAATCTCTTGGATTTTCTGCAAAAATAATCTTCCTATGGCTTTTAAGAATAATGAATTGATAGTGCAAAACCCATGAATAAACCTAGATGACTAACAAGGTTTATATAGAGTTTAGAATGTCCTAATCCCTCTGAAAATATAGAAAATTTCGTGCATAGGACTTGGTACAGTTCTAAACTGAATAGGAAAGAATTTTGAAACAGGAAATTAAAATTGGAATGCTGTCAGGATTTCTTGAACCGGTTCAAGAATGCTGAACCTGTTCAAGATTGGCAGAGAAAGTTTCGAGCCAATCTTGAAGGCCTTGAACCGGTTCAAGGATTCTGAATTGGTTCAAGTCTAGCAGACTTGAATTTCTGAGGCTCTGAAGGCTGAAAACACAGTTTTGGTAAGTCTGGAAAATATACCAAGTGTAGAATGTGTCCTAACCTTTTTAAAATCCTTCCTAATGTGTTGTTCTTACCTTTTTTGAATGATCTTAGTCATGGTAACTTTGAACAACTTTCCAATTCCGCAGTCGCTATCGATCCCGATATAGTAACTTGAATTACAACTCGACTAGGACTTGTTTTGTTTCCGATAATTGCCAATTACAAAATAATATCTCACACCTTCTGCACATAGAAGAACAAGGGAAGGGGAGAGAGGATCCCCTTGCCTGAACACTCTAGATTGAGTGTTAAATCCCTGTACATATCCATTAATCGAAAAAGATTACCTTACTGTTGACATACAGGACCTCATCAATTAAATTGAAGCACCATTTTAGCCCATTTTCCGCATCACAACCCCTAAATAATTTCATTCCGCTATGTCATAAGCTTTATTTACGTCTAACTTTAGTACCATATAGGAGTACTCTTTCCCTTTCTTTTTGTTCTTGAGAAAATGTTATCAACAATCAACCTTTGAGGAACATGACTAACAGCGGCACCCAAGTCATCACACCCATTGGAACAATATAGATCCTTGAAATAATTCTCCACAGCTTCACAAATTTGACCTTCTTCCTCACACTAGTTGCCGTCATCATTTTCGATTCCCAAAGTAGCGTTTTTCCTTCTTTTAATCTGTGTACAAGCATGAAAAATGCTAGTATTCAAATAAGTTAGCCAACTAATTTAGGAGTTTAATACATTTAAAATGTTAAAGTAGACTATACTGGCGATACCACTTGGCCAATAAATTGGGTTGCCATAGTTTAGTCAGTGTTGATTTTCCGTTTACGTAACATAGCTCATTATCAATAGTTTTCAAATTTAGCTTTTTCATGAACTGATTGAATTAGTTGTACTCTTCCAGCATATGGAGACACTTTGTTGCCTAGTGCTGAATCCCGTGAGTCATTTTATCAATTAGCACTCTAAAATGTGTTGCCTTTAACCTTGTTGAGATCAAAGGCACACCCAAAAGCCAAAATGGCAAGGTCTCCATTTCAAAACCTAGTAGGTGAATGACTTCAAGCTTGGTAGTAGGGTTAATTCTTGATTTAAACAGAGAGCTCTTATGCTTTTTTTTTTTTGATAAGTAGAGAGCTCTTATGCTTTAAATGTTATTATGAGAGGAAATGCTAAACTCCCCAACTGAGTAAGATGAATAATTTTTATTTTATTTTTTTCTTTTCTTCACAAAGCAATAGGATGATATATTAACAAGCAACAGTTACATCAGAAGACAGAGCACATAAAGGAATTTGAAAGATACACTATTTTTCACTCTTGTTTTTACGAGAACTCCATTGGCTTCCCAAGGCACAAAACAAACTGAAAAATCAACATGAGATTCAAGCCACCCACCTAACTATATCTTCTATTATAGAAGCTAGCAAGACATGAGATGAAATTATCTTGTTGATAGCATTGACAATCACTTCCGCGTCACTTCCAAATACGACTGTATTATTCCTCATTCCATAGCTAAACACAAAGTTGTCATCAATGTTAAAACCTCCGCCATAGAGCATCATCAACTAGCTGATAAAAGAGAGAAGTAGCAACCTGAAGGACAACACCACATTGATCATCTCTGATCACCAAAGTACCACCTGCTTCACTGTGGAGCCTTCAAAATTGCATACCCCTTCTGATCATGTTCTTCTGGCATCAACTTTTCTCTCGTATAATAATGTTTAGTAACTCACACGCTGTGTATATCAATAGTCCAAATATTTCAGTGTCACTGTCTAAGGAAAAAAAAAGAGAAAAAAATGGAAACTCAACTTACTTACCTTGCTACAACTATTTAGTTTGGACCTTGGTTAAGTTTTTGACCGAATTTGTATATACTATATGGCATATTAGGTTAAGAACAATTTTTATTAGAAATTATAAAAATGAACTTTATTAGAACATATTTTTACTGGAAATTATACGTTCATCTAATTAAGGACACTTATAGTTTTACCTAATTTAACATTTTTTTTTCTTTTCTTGCGCTAAATATATAATAAGTAATTATAAACTTGAAAGGAAAGAGATATGGAATAATATTTCTTTTCTCTGTATTAGCACACAATATTCACAAGTTTACACAGGTTCTCTTTATAGGAGAGAATACACGCACATAACTAGCTGGCCTAATTAATAATTTCCTAATTTACAACATTTAACCAATACAGCAAATATACTCCAAATATTATATTTACAGCTAATAATATTTGGTAGTATTACTACCGGATCTTTCCTTTTCAACACTCCCTCTCAAGCTGGTTTGAAGATATCCTCCATAGCCAGCTTGCCAATTAGTCTGTCGAACTGTCTTGCAGGAAGTCCCTTTGTAAGCACATCTGCAACTTGCTCAGTAGTAGGAATGTACGGCATACAGATCAATCCTTTTTCGAGCTTTTCCTTGATGAAGTGTTTATCTACCTCCACGTGTTTTGTTCTGTCATGAAGCACTGGATTGTGAGCGATCGAAATAGCAGCTTTATTGTCACAGTGCAATTTCATAGGCAACGGATTAGAGACCTTTAATTCATCCAATAGTCTCTTAATCCATAACACCTCACAAATTCCATGAGCAACTGATCTAAACTCGGCCTCTGCACTGCTTCTTGCTACCATATTCTGTTTTTTACTCCGTCAGGTGACAAGGTTACCTCCAATAAAGGTATAGTAGCCAGAAGTTAACCGTCTATCAATAGCACTCCCAGCCCAATCCGTATCAATATAGGCTTTAACTTGCAAATGCCCACGGTTTTTTAACAGTAGACCTCTTCCAGGGGTCTCCTTTAGGTATCTGAGAATTCTATAGACTGCATCAAAGTGTTCTCGTCCAGGTGAATGCATGAACTGGCTAACCATATTGACTGCAAAAGCTATATCTGAACGTGTATGTGACAAGTTGATCAGTCTTCCAACAAGTCTTTGATACTGCTCTCTATTCATAACTTCTTCATCTTTAGAAGGCTGCAGCTTAATGTTAGGCTCAATGGGTGTCTCGACTGGTTTACATCCTAGCAGACCTGTCTCACTAAGTAAATCAAGAACATATTTACGTTGATTCACAAATATACCTTATTTGGATCTAGTAAACTCCATTCCAAGAAAGTATTTTAATGCACCCAAATCCTTGATCTTAAAGTCAGCTGCAAATCTCTTTTTCAGTCTCTCCAATTCTTCATTGTCATTACCTGTCAAGACTATATCATCCACGTAGACAATTAACACTGCAACCTTGCCTTCTCTGCTGTGTTTGTAGAACATGGTATGGTCAGCTTGACTCTGACAGTAGCCACAATTCTTCACAGCTCTCCCAAATCTCTCAAACCAAGCTCTAGGGGACTGTTTGAGACCATATAAAGATTTTTTCAGTCTACAGACTTTATTAGGTCCCAATTTTCCCTTAAACCCAGGTGGTAGATTCATAAAGACCTCCTCCTCAAGATCTCCATTTAAAAAGGCACTTTTTACATCTAAGTGGTGTAATGGCCAGCTAAAATTCACAGCCAAAGATAACAAAATTCTGATTGAGTTTATCTTGGCTACAGGAGCAAAAGTTTCCTGATAATTAATTCCATAGGTCTGGGTGAACCCTTTTGCTACTAGTCTTGCCTTGTACCTCTCTATTCTACCATTAGCTTTACATTTCACAGTAAAGACCCACTTACAGCCTACTGTTCTTTTCTCCTTAGGTAAATCAACTATCTCCCAAGTACCACTTCTTCTAAGAGCATTCATCTCTTCCATCACTGCTAACTTCCAATTCAGATCATCAAGAGCTTCCTGAATGTTTCTCGGGACAAACAAGTGTGAGATTTTTGAGGTAAAAGCCCTATGAGTATGAGAGAGTTTTTCATAAGAAAGGTATTTGGCAATAGGATATTTTGAATTTGGATATTTGATTCGAATACCTTTCCTAACAGCTATAGGAATATCAAGGTCTAATGGTTCTTGGTCAGGAGAAACAATAAGAACTGAAGATGAGTTAGGAACAAAATTACCTGTGATATCTGGAGGTCCAATTCCCGGAGGTTGAGATTGATCATTTCCAAGAGGGATAAGCTGATTTTGACTCTTTTGATGAGGTATTCTCCGAGCATAAAAACTTTAGTGCCCGATTGTAGTGATTTTTCCCCTGTTTCAGATACAGTAATGTTTGGCACTATATTACTAGGATTCCCTTCATTGTTTTCATTGGTTTTATCACATTGTTTCTGACTTTGAATTTCAGGAATAACAGTACGATGAGGTGGAGTCAAAATCACATTTAGTAAAGGAGTAGGAGATAAATCCCAAAAAATGTCTTCCATCACCTTATTCTCCCCCTGAAGAGAATTTTTGGGAAAGTAGGATTTATTTTCAAAGAAAGAGACATCCATACTTACATAAAAATTTCTTGTTTGGGGATTATAGCACTTATATCCCTTTTGATTAGAAGCATATCCTATGAAAACACATTTTTCAGCTCAAGGATCAAGTTTGGACCGAGTGTTATTGGGTATATGAACAAAAGCTATGCAACCAAAAACCTTTAGAGGTAAATCCGAGTATATCCTTGATAATGGGAAAATTCTTTTGAAACATTCTAATGGCGTGCTATATTTTAAAACACGTGAAGGCATTCTATTAATCAAAGACGAAGCTGTTAAAACAGCTTCCCCCCAAAGATATTTTGGAATATTCATTGAAAACATTATAGTACGAGCCATTTCAAGTAAATGTTTATTTTTTCTTTCAGCAATTCCGTTTTGTTGAGGGGTATCCACACACGTAGACTGATGATGGATACCCTTTTCTTTCAAAAAACTCCCCAAATTTTCATTAAAATACTCGGTTCCATTATTGGTGTGAAAAATGCTAATTTTTGCTTGAAACTGAGTTTCAACCATTGTGTAAAAATTCTTAAAAAAATTTCCAACCTCAGACTTTTCATTCATCAAATAAACCCAATATAAACGGGTATGATCATCTATAAAAGTAACAAACCATTTTTTCCTAGAGATAGTAGTGACTCTTGAAGGTCTCCAAACATCACTATGTATTAAATAAAATGGTTTTGAAGAAGTATAAGGTTTTGACAAATAAGTAGTACAATGACTCTTAGATAAGCAACAACTTTCACAATAGAATGATGAACAATCCAAACCTTTAAATAAAGCATGAAACAAATGTTTAAGATATGGAAAGCTAGGATGTCCTAGTCTTAAATGCCAAAACATTATTTGTTCATAAACAGAGTTAGAACTAACACTACTAAGGCCCCGAGCCTTTTTATTACTGGAGAAGTCCCCATCAATGTAGTAAAGTCATCTATTATCTTAGCACTGCCAATCTTCTTCCCCGAGCTCCGGTCCTAAAATTCACAGTAAGAATCACAAAAAATTACACGACAATTAGATTCTTTGGTTAGTTTACTCACAGACAAAAGGTTACAGGCTAGTTTAGGGACATGGAGAACAGATTTAAGATCTATATTCTCGGATAATTTTATCAAACCTTTTCCTGCAATAGGTGAGAAACTACCATCTGCAATTCTAATTTTTTCAAGGCCAGAACATGGTGAGTAAGTGCTAAAAAGATTGGAAAGACTGGTCATATGATCAGAGGCTCCAGAATCGATGATCCATGGAGTATAATTTAAAAACAAGAAAGGGCATTAAGTGCACTACCTATTTGTGCAAGAGAAATACTAGGAATACCAGATGAGGAATTAAATTTTAGCAGCTTCAGAAGGTGTAATACCCCCTAATTTCGGAACACGAGTTGATCAAGTCCGCGCACAAAATCAGGGGATATCAAACCAATTAAAGTATTTAAACAAGCACGGATTACAAAATGAAATAAAGAATAAAATAAAACGCTGAAGAAATCCATTTAATAGTAAATCCATTAATAACTTCCAAATGGTTACAACTCGGGAATCCCGTAACTCAAGGACCCCTTAACCAAAAGTTACTATTTAGAATTTCAACCAATTAAGTACTAATATCAACTGAAACAAAACTAATATCCTACTTTTAAGTAAATAGAAGGAATGGATAAGTCCTCCAGCTGCGGATCCTCAACCTTGAGACTTGACCTTCTACAACCTGAAAAATAAATCGCGGGTTAAACCCTACGAGCAAGTTCTCTCTACCAAGCCTCTGAAAACCAATAAACAGATCATCTTTACCAAAACCATCCCTAATTAAGCTTTAACTTTAATATACGATGCTACAAATATATATAAATACTTATATATATAGTGCAAGAATCCTACCAGTTAATAGGGCATTAAATTGTCAAAACCACTCACCAATAATTAATTATTAGTCATACCTAGACCAAGCCCCCCCTTTTATAATTTTCTCATAAAGTAAACCCCACTCACCTTAACTCCATCCTAAACAGTAATTTAGTCATCTACACATATAGCAATTTAAATATGCACCGGCAAATCAACCATACCATTTATAAATATATTTATTTATATACTAGCAATTCAACCATGCTTCCTTCAATATATTTACTTTTACAATTAATTAGCAATTCAACCATGCTTCCCATATATGAAATTTATTCATAACCAATAAGGCAGTATATCAAAGCCTTTGGCAACTCATCCATGCCTACAATTCAACCATGTATTAATTTTAAACTTAACTCTAGGTATAATTATACATAGACTTCACATGCATATAATAAGCATGTCCTTAATTTAATAACCGTGTATCTATTACGATTTTAAATCAACCATACCATACACGAAACAAGTCATACCAAACAAGATTTATAATATTTAATAATCTTAAATAATATATATATACACATATATTTTGTAATATATATATATGTGTGTATCATACATTCCATACCAATCGTTGACTATTTAAAATCATATCTACATATATATACACATATATACACCTCCTTTCATTGCAAAAATATTTAATTAATTATATTTATACCACTAAATGCTACTAGGTGTCTTAGTAACACTCTGAGGCTCTCAAAATATCAAGAACACACCCTCTAATGATTAATTTTAACCCTAACAAGCTTAAGATAAATACTGGAACTTCACCGGAGTCTCAAGCAACTTTCCAGGACCTCACACGCATCCCCACGCGCCTTCACGCGCCGCCACATAGCCCTAGACTACTCCCACGCGCCTCCACGCGCTTCCCCTTACCGGCAGGCGCGTCCACGCGCCCTCACGCGCCTGAGCCACTCTCGGCGCGTGTTGGCAGCTCCTAATTGGTTGTTGTTTGGTGCTCTTGGTAAGCCGCGATGCACTGGATCCTCTCCCTTAATCAACTACATCTAACCATTGACGCCGCATGTGTATCAACTTACAATGGACCGCATCACACCAGATCAATCCAACTAAATTAAATTAATCCTATGGCCTAGATCAACGAGTGCACCCTTTTCCTACGTACGCGACCACACTGGATAAAAATCCTATTGATGCGCAAATACTAGCCGCCTCCAGTGTATTTGTTAAACAATTTAATATATATATATATATAAAACAATTTCTAAATTAACATTAAAAATATAAATTAATTTCAGAAATTGTTCAGAAATCTCAGAAAAATCCCAAAAGCTCTATTTATTATTTTGGGCATAAATGAACATATACAATTAAATTAAAATCCATTTAATTTAATTAATCGTGCTACACAAGGTTAACGCAAAATATAAAAATTTTAGCAAAAATAAAATTTAATTAACCTAACCTCACATACAAGATCTAAATTATCAGAACAATGCATACATATATTCACATGTTTAATTCTATAATTTTGTAAAGAATAAATATGCTCCTCCAATCTGAATAATAATTTAATTTAATAAAATAAAATTATAATTTCGATAATCAAGGTGATAAGTTTATGAGTTCTAAGAGGAGAAGTAGAGAGGAACTCGCCTTTTCTTTTCCAAATCCGGTCTCCTCTTACGTTCTTTGATCCGGCCTCCTCTTCGTTAGCCCTTCTTCTTCTCTCTCTAATTCTCTTATTTTTCTAACGTGGAAAAACTCCTAACCCTAAAGTCTTATGTGTCTATTTATATACATACAAAAACTAAATCCTTTTCCCATTAGGATTATCATATAAAATAAATAATATTTATCTTTTAAATAATATATATACATACATATATTTTACTATAAACATATATATATTACCTTCCATATATAACCATTAGTTAAATAAATTATATATACCTATATATATCAATATATAATTATATTGACATATATACCCCTCCACATGATTTAATAATGAATTAATATCCTCATGTAATTATATAGGTATAATTATGCAAAGATAATTATTAAATATCCTCATAACCACGGGCCTTTACCAATTAACCCAACAAGGCTTCCTTCAAGCCCAATACCACATCCGTTGGTCCAACTTCCTTTAATCCCAACCCAAATAACTTAAATACCTAAAATAATGAAATTAAATAAAGTTACACCAACATAAAATCACGCAAATCAAATAAACAATTCACTAACTAGCATTCCACAAATCAAACACCGTATAAATTTAACAAATAAAATTACAAAATATATAATTTAATTAAAACAATACAATTTACCTACGCACTTAATTAAATAAAACAAATCACAACTATCAAGCACCTAATTAAATAAAACAAATCACTTAAAAATAATAATAATAATATAATATAAATTAATTTAATTAAGAAATCCTTTTTACAATATCGGGGTATTACATTCTTCCCCCCTAATAAAAGGAATTTCGTCCTCGGAATTCACGAATCCATGAAATGAAATTTTGATTATTTGTCCCAAACTTTCATTTTCCCTTATTCCACTGTTTGCCATGTAAGATATTTAATATGTAAATATCTATAATAAAATGCTCACAATTGTGTAAATTACTTAAACACTTAGTGGTGTAATATACTAACAGTCAATGATTTGTATATATATGTATAAATATATATCACCATCATAAGCCAAAACCATCCAGATACTAATGAACATGATGCACTTATATCTACTAAGTCATTTCTACATCTACCTTGAAATAAAAAAAAACATACCTCAATTCTTCTGAGGTACCCATGCATTGCAAGGTGTGGCATTGTACACCATACCCTGATGCAACTGCTGTATAGGCTGTCCCTGTGGTGGCGGTGGTGCTGGTAAGGCCGAAAATGTCTGAGCCTGCACACGTGGAATCTGTAGAGTAGGTAATGGTTGCCACTGTCCCTGTTGCCCATGCTGTTTCTGAGCCAACCCAGGACACCGTTTGGCTGAATGCCCATAATCTCCACACTTATAGCAATGACCCCTAAATATACTTGACTGCCCCTCCTGGTGATTACCTTGTAGCTGTCCCAGTCCAGTCTGAGGTGCTCCAGTCTGCTGAGTGGAAACTCCCTCTCTCTGAACTTCTGAATTACCCTTGTGCTTCTTCCAAGGCTGCTGGCCCTGGAATCTGCCCTTGTCATTCTGTCGGTTCCCATTATCATTCACTTTCGCAGCTGGCTGATTAGCAAAATCTTTGCCACCCCGCTTCTCAGCCCTAGTCTGTCTGAAATCCTCATTCAGTTGATAAAGCTGCAAAGCTGCGTCCACCACTTGAGCATAAGTAGTGTAGGCTGGACTACCAGTAATAGCTCTCTTGATAGACCACATCAGTCCCTTGACAAAACTGTTGCGCTTCTTCTCCTCTGTATCCACCTCCTCCGGTGCAAAGAGAGATAAGCGTGTGAACTGCTGTTCATACTCCGCCACTGTCATGTTCCCTTGCTGCAGATTAAGAAATTCAATCTTCATGGCTGCCCTAACTGCATAAGGGAAATACTTTTCTTCAAAGCGTGCACTGAACTCATCATAAGTCGATGCCATCCTCTCCTCTATGGTGGTAACTGACTCCCACCACTGCAGTGCATCCCCAACTAGCTTGAAGGTAGCAAGCATCTGCTTCTGAACCTCCGTGCACTGAACCAAGCGAAGATGTCGCTCAATGTCCTGTTTCCACTGGTGAGCTGCTCTCGCATCCGTGGAGCCCGTGAACTCAGGTGGACTCCCTTTTGTGAAGGAACTCCTGGCCTTCTCCCAAGTATCAGTCTGAACAACCGGTGCTGGTAACGGTGCCGGCTGTACCTGAGGCTGATTCCGAAGTACAGCTGCTACCCCAGCTTCTATAGCCCGAGCAATGAGGTCATTGATGTAAGGAGGATACTCTGGATCCCTGCCCTGAGCCGGAGCCTGAACTTCCTCTTGCTCCTCCTGAAGCTGACCCTCATCCTGAAACTCAAGTCGTTGCTGCTCTTCCTCCATTTGCTGACGTTGCAGGTGTTCTTGCTGCCTACGTGCAGCTCTCCTCTGTCGACGGTTCAGATTCTGTCCTCTTCCAGTGTTAACCATGCTGTTAACATAGAACGACAGACATCAGTACGATTTTAACGGACCGTAAAGGAATACAATGTATCCTAAACTTAAGCTCTAAAGAAACGAGTACACAAAGCGGAATTCACATAACGAAAGACACCCTAGGGACACTTGAACCTGGAGTGCTCTGATACCAACTGTAATACCCCCTAATTTCGGAACACGGGTTGATCAAGTCCGCGCACAAAATCAGGGGATATCAAACCAATTAAAGTATTTAAACAAGCACGGATTACAAAATGAAATAAAGAATAAAATAAAACGCTGAAGAAATCCATTTAATAGTAAATCCATTAATAACTTCCAAATGGTTACAACTCGGGAATCCCGTAACTCAAGGACCCCTTAACCAAAAGTTACTATTTAGAATTTCAACCAATTAAGTACTAATATCAACTGAAACAAAACTAATATCCTACTTTTAAGTAAATAGAAGGAATGGATAAGTCCTCCAGCTGCGGATCCTCAACCTTGAGACTTGACCTTCTACAACCTGAAAAATAAATCGCGGGTTAAACCCTACGAGCAAGTTCTCTCTACCAAGCCTCTGAAAACCAATAAACAGATCATCTTTACCAAAACCATCCCTAATTAAGCTTTAACTTTAATATACGATGCTACAAATATATATAAATACTTATATATATAGTGCAAGAATCCTACCAGTTAATAGGGCATTAAATTGTCAAAACCACTCACCAATAATTAATTATTAGTCATACCTAGACCAAGCCCCCCCTTTTATAATTTTCTCATAAAGTAAACCCCACTCACCTTAACTCCATCCTAAACAGTAATTTAGTCATCTACACATATAGCAATTTAAATATGCACCGGCAAATCAACCATACCATTTATAAATATATTTATTTATATACTAGCAATTCAACCATGCTTCCTTCAATATATTTACTTTTACAATTAATTAGCAATTCAACCATGCTTCCCATATATGAAATTTATTCATAACCAATAAAGCAGTATATCAAAGCCTTTGGCAACTCATCCATGCCTACAATTCAACCATGTATTAATTTTAAACTTAACTCTAGGTATAATTATACATAGACTTCACATGCATATAATAAGCATGTCCTTAATTTAATAACCGTGTATCTATTACGATTTTAAATCAACCATACCATACACGAATCAAGTCATACCAAACAAGATTTATAATATTTAATAATCTTAAATAATATATATATACACATATATTTTGTAATATATATATATGTGTGTATCATACATTCCATACCAATCGTTGACTATTTAAAATCATATCTACATATATATACACATATATACACCTCCTTTCATTGCAAAAATATTTAATTAATTATATTTATACCACTAAATGCTACTAGGTGTCTTAGTAACACTCTGAGGCTCTCAAAATATCAAGAACACACCCTCTAATGATTAATTTTAACCCTAACAAGCTTAAGATAAATACTGGAACTTCACCGGAGTCTCAAGCAACTTTCCAGGACCTCACACGCATCCCCACGCGCCTTCACGCGCCGCCACATAGCCCTAGACTACTCCCACGCGCCTCCACGCGCTTCCCCTTACCGGCAGGCGCGTCCACGCGCCCTCACGCGCCTGAGCCACTCTCGGCGCGTGTTGGCAGCTCCTAATTGGTTGTTGTTTGGTGCTCTTGGTAAGCCGCGATGCACTGGATCCTCTCCCTTAATCAACTACATCTAACCATTGACGCCGCATGTGTATCAACTTACAATGGACCGCATCACACCAGATCAATCCAACTAAATTAAATTAATCCTATGGCCTAGATCAACGAGTGCACCCTTTTCCTACGTACGCGACCACACTGGATAAAAATCCTATTGATGCGCAAATACTAGCCGCCTCCAGTGTATTTGTTAAACAATTTAATATTTATATATATATAAAACAATTTCTAAATTAACATTAAAAATATAAATTAATTTCAGAAATTGTTCAGAAATCTCAGAAAAATCCCAAAAGCTCTATTTATTATTTTGGGCATAAATGAACATATACAATTAAATTAAAATCCATTTAATTTAATTAATCGTGCTACACAAGGTTAACGCAAAATATAAAAATTTTAGCAAAAATAAAATTTAATTAACCTAACCTCACATACAAGATCTAAATTATCAGAACAATGCATACATATATTCACATGTTTAATTCTATAATTTTGTAAAGAATAAATATGCTCCTCCAATCTGAATAATAATTTAATTTAATAAAATAAAATTATAATTTCGATAATCAAGGTGATAAGTTTATGAGTTCTAAGAGGAGAAGTAGAGAGGAACTCGCCTTTTCTTTTCCAAATCCGGTCTCCTCTTACGTTCTTTGATCCGGCCTCCTCTTCGTTAGCCCTTCTTCTTCTCTCTCTAATTCTCTTATTTTTCTAACGTGGAAAAACTCCTAACCCTAAAGTCTTATGTGTCTATTTATATACATACAAAAACTAAATCCTTTTCCCATTAGGATTATCATATAAAATAAATAATATTTATCTTTTAAATAATATATATACATACATATATTTTACTATAAACATATATATATTACCTTCCATATATAACCATTAGTTAAATAAATTATATATACCTATATATATCAATATATAATTATATTGACATATATACCCCTCCACATGATTTAATAATGAATTAATATCCTCATGTAATTATATAGGTATAATTATGCAAAGATAATTATTAAATATCCTCATAACCACGGGCCTTTACCAATTAACCCAACAAGGCTTCCTTCAAGCCCAATACCACATCCGTTGGTCCAACTTCCTTTAATCCCAACCCAAATAACTTAAATACCTAAAATAATGAAATTAAATAAAGTTACACCAACATAAAATCACGCAAATCAAATAAACAATTCACTAACTAGCATTCCACAAATCAAACACCGTATAAATTTAACAAATAAAATTACAAAATATATAATTTAATTAAAACAATACAATTTACCTACGCACTTAATTAAATAAAACAAATCACAACTATCAAGCACCTAATTAAATAAAACAAATCACTTAAAAATAATAATAATAATATAATATAAATTAATTTAATTAAGAAATCCTTTTTACAATATCGGAGTATTACAGAAGGTGATCCATCTGCTCCTTGCTTAAGGGACTTGTCTCAGCTTCATTAGCAGTAGGAACCGCACGCCTATTTCTGTCACCAGGCTTGCTACTCTTCCAATTCGCTGGTTTTCCGTGGATTTTCCAGCAGTTCTCCCGAGTATGGCGCGGTTTGTTGCAGAAGTCGCACCAGACCCGTGGTTTCTCTTCAGTTTTTCGCTGAAAATTGATCGCTTTATTAGCAGCAGTCTCTGCAACGATAAGGGCAGAACTCTCAACAAGTCTGCTGGTAGTCTTCTTCCCCAACATTACATGTCTGCGGCTCTCTTCTCTTCGAACCTCAGCAAACACTTCACCAATTGGAGGAAGTGGAGTCCTGCCAATGATCCGTCCTCGTACTTCTTCAAATTCCACGTTGAGCCTAGCAAGGAATTTGTAAATGGGATGAGCTTCTACGGTCCGTTTGTAGTGATTGGCATCTTCAGTGGACTTCCATGCATAATCATTGAACAAATCCATGTCCTGCCAAAGGCGCTTCAATGAATTGAAATACTTGGTGATCGAGTCTTCTTCCTGCCGAATCTCACTAAGTTTTAGAGTCAATTCGTAGATCTGAGACTGATTTCCCAATCAGAGTACATCTGATTCACGTTGTCCCAGAGCTCCTTGGCCGTGGAGTAGCACATATAGTTGGAGCTAATATCCTTGTCCATGGAGTTCACAAGCCAAGTCATCACCATTGAATTTTCTGCATCCCAGGTCATGTACATTGGGTCCTCTGATGCTGGTGCCTTCTTGTCTCCCGTCAGGTACCCGATCTTTCCCCGCCCTTTGATGTACATCCGAACGGACTGGGACCACCGTAAATAATTATCACCATTAAGGCGAAAATTGGTGATCTGAACCGAGTGAGAATTGGTACTAGGGGCTTGGGTTGTCGAATTGGTTGACTGGGTTGTGATAGGCGAGGTTGACATGGAGTAAACATCAGACATGGCTGATCAGCGAAGAAATTGTGCAGAAAAGAAAACTAGGGCTTTTTTTTTTTTTTTTTTTTTCTTAGGGTGGCTCTGATACAATATAAACTTGAAAGGAAAGAAATATGGAATAATATTCCTTTTCTCTGTATTAGCACACACTATTCACAAGTTTACACGGGTTCTCTTTATAGGAGAGAATACATGCACATAATTAGCTGGCCTAATTAATAATTTCCTAATTTACAACATTTGACCAATATTCTATTTACAGAAAATATACTCCAAATATTATATTTACAACTAATAATATTTGGTAGTATTACTACCGAATCTTTCCTTTTCAACAGTAATGCATGTGACGTAGCTAGGAGAAGGACTAATTCCTAATTAGGGCATTTTAGGCCTTGTTGTCATTTCTATCCGCTTGTCTATATGTTGATTCAATTTTTTGAGAAGTTAATTTTCTTTCTTTGTTGATAGAAAAGATACGAGACACGAGAAATAGAAATACTAGTAGGGAGGATTCTACCTTTGAAATGACAATTACACAACATGTGAACAAGTACTCAGGTTCTAACCCATAATTGGACATATCACCTCTTTTCTGCCCATCGAATTTTCCACCTAAGAATTTACTTTAAGATTCCATACACCAACCCACTGTTGCTTCTTACCTTGGGTTACTGCTACTTTCACCCACCCTAGAAGTAGAATCTTTTGAAGCCTCCTGTTTAATATGTAAAGCTAATTGATAGGTTGACTTTACACTAAATTCACGATTTTTAGAGTATAACCATTGCCTACCTATCCTCCCCATTTGATTTAAAAAAAAATATTCTGAGCAAATCCTTCACAAAAATACTTTTAACAATCTCCACCTTACAGTAACAGCTTTGAGAATCAATGAAATCAGTCACCCTATACACTGTCTGCAAAGGCTTGTTAGTGTACGATGAATAGTAGCCTTTCTCTGGGATCCCATTATCTTCCCAACAGTTCGCCAACCTCCCATTGGATTTTTGAAAAGTCGGTGTTCAAGTAAATTTCGAGCAGCCAATAAACTTTGGCCAAGACCCAGGATGGGTAACTCCCTTGTTTAGCTTTCTCAAAAGAGGAATGACTATCGATCTTACCATGAAATCTCCACCCTGGCTTTGCTCAAAGGGCCATATTAAAACATTCCATGTACCTCAAACCCAACCCACCTCTAACTTTTGCTTATGTCAATAGTTTCCACCCCAACCCATTGAATTTTGCCTTGTTCTAGACTGCCTTCCCACCAGAATGTTGAAATCAATTTGTTGAGGATCTAACAAGTGATCCCTAAAGAGAGTTTAAAACAAGGCATTGAATAAGCTGGAATGGCTTGTGAAACACACTATATTAAAACTTCTCTACCTCTGGCTGAAAGCAAATTCTAACCTTGAACTTTGTTCTTAACCTTTCCCACAATATAATTAAAGACCTTTTTCTTTGATTACCAATAGCTGAAAGCAACCCCAAGTATTTATCTGTCATTGATCCGAACATATTCCTGATCCTCCAAGTCTGTGTTTTTACTGAAAAATAAAGTTGATTTTGCCAGGTTGATCGACTCATCACAATCTCTTTCATAAGACTTCGGAATAGTAATAAGCTGCTGCACCTCTAAAGTAGAAGCCTTGCAAAACATGAGTAAGCTATCATCTACGAAAATAAATGTGACACCTTAGTCCTTTGACATATTTGTAATCTTGAAATTAACTCACAGTCCAAAGCCAAAGCCAGCATACTTGACATCCCTTCTGCACATAGAAGAAAGAGGTAAGGGGAGAGAGGATCCCCTTGCCTGAACACTCTAGACCGAGTGCTAAATCCCTATACACAGCCATTAATCGAATAAGATTACCTTACAGTTGACGTACAAGACCTCATCCATTAAATTGAAGCACCACTGAAGCTCATTTTCTGCATCGCAGCCCCCAAATAATTTCATTCTACTATGTCATAAGCTTTACTTATGTCTTACTTTAGTACCATATAGGAGTACTCTTTCCCTTTCTTTTTGTTCTTGAGAAAATGTTATCGACAATCAACCTTTGAGGAACATGACTAACAGCGGCACCCAATTCATCACACCTAGTGGAACAATATAGATCCTTGAAATAATTCTCCACAGCTTCACAAATTTGACCTTCTTACTCACTCTAGTTGCCATCATCATTTTCGATTCCCAAAATAGCGCATTTCCTTCTTCTAATCTGTGTACAAGCATGAAAAATGCTAGTATTAAGATAAGTTAGCCAACTAATTTAGGAGTTTAATACATTTAACATGTTAAAGTAGACTTTATTGGTGATACCACTTGACCAATAAATTGGGTTGCCATAGTTTAGTCAGTGTTGATTTTCCATTTACGTAACATAGCTCATTATCAATAGTTTTTGTTGAAACACTTATATGTATATATGTATTTATGCTGGGGTCTTATTGTAATTAGATATAGGGTTTGTGGCCATTATGTAATTAGGCCTTTATTGTATTGTATATAACTCCCTTTATGTTTTAGGGTTAAGAATGTATGGAAAATATAGGCTGGGACTCTCTCGCCATCTCTCTCTCTCTCTGTATCTCTATTCTCATTATATTCAAATCTCCATTTTTACATGGTATCAGAGCGGATCGAAATTGTGAGTGTGGGAAATCGCAATTGTATTGTTCTTGTATAGATCTGCAGATCTGTTCAGAGCTCGTGACGGTAGTGTTGGTGCCGTTTTGGTTGTCGACGAGCTCGCCGCCTTATCTTGTCGTCGCTGCTCATTGCTCGTTGCTTGGTCTCAGATCTGAAACCCAGTTTGGTTACTCGCGTTTTGTTGTCGTTTCAGTTGTCAACGAATTCACCGCCTTCTCTTGCCGTCGCTGCTTGCTGCTTGGTCACCGGCGACTGTCGTCGTCGTTGCTACTCGTTGTTTGGTCACCGACGGCTGTCACGAGGTGCATCGCTGCTTGTTGATTCCATCGTTGCTGCCACTACCGTTGCGTGCTTGCCAGAAAGCTGAGAGACGAATGGTGTTTGGTTACAGGGTGCTCGCTATCCTAATCCAGGTTAATATAAACAGGATTTGTTCCGACCCGATTTAAGGTCTAGACCTTTTGACCCGATTTAAGGTCCGAACCGTTTGACTCGATTTAAGGTCCGGCCCGTTTGACCCGATTCAAGGTCCGGACCGATTCAAGATACGAACCGTCCGACCCGATTCAAGATCCGACACGTTAAACCCTATTCAAGATCCGACTTGATTTACTTACCCGGTCTGTTTCTTTTGTTCCCGGTTCAACTCTGGTCTGGCCTTCTCAGGTGCAACAGCTTCTTTGGTTCCTCGGTACAGATTTGGCATCTTGACTTGGCGGAGATAAGTTCTTTTTTCTTTTCATTTTCAAATCTCCATGCCGGACGATTCAAATGTTGCTTCTGGGTCAACTGGAGTTAAATCTTCTGCAACATATGTTGATCCTGTTGGGCTGCAAATTACATCTATGAAATTAAGTAATTCCAATTACTTACTATGGGCTCAAGCAGTAAAGATTTCTTTAGGTGCCCGACGAAAGCTGAAGTTTATTACAACTGATCCTCCATCAAAAACATCAGCAACATATGAGGAGTGGGAAACTGATAACTATATGGTTATGTCCTGGTTGTGGAACAGTATGGAACCTTCAATTGCAGCCACATTTATGTTTGTCAACACTGCCAAGGCAATCTGGGATGCAGTTAAAGAAACTTATTCTAAGGACACAAATGTTTCTCGCATATATTCATTGTATGAAAAGATATTTCATTCACGTCAATCTGACTTCTCTGGTCAAGGCCTTGGTGAGTATTACAATAATTTCAAAAGGCTGTTAGATGAGTTAAATCAATACCACCCCTTGACTACTGATCTTGATGTTCTCAAGTGACAACGTGAGGAATTTTCTGTTTCCATTTTTCTTGCTGGTTTGCACCCGAACCTTCATAATATTCGGGACCAAATTCTTGCGGGTGATGGAGGACTCCCATCTTTGGGTAACATTTATTCCCGCTTACTTAGGGTTTCAGAACAATCACGTGTGACGCCCACTGGAGTGAAAGAAAATTCAGCTATGATGATTCCTTCTATTTTTCCACAGTCCTCACGAGGTCGTGATAATCCTAGTGGCAACAGAGGGTATGGTGGAAATTCAGGTGATACTCCTAGTGGCAACAGAGGGTATGGTGGAAATTCAGGTAGTTCTCGTGGCGGTAGTGGCCGTGATAGAAGTCGCAGTCGCCGTGGTTGTGGACGTAGTGACACTCGTATGTGCAGCCACTGTAAGGGTACTAACCATTCTGTTTAGAACTGTTGGACTTTTCATGGGAAACCAGCATGGGCAAATCAAGCAGTGTCTTCCTCTGACCTTGCGGGGTCTCATCCCTCTTTTGGTCAGACTTCTGTTTTACCATCACCTGCATCTACTAGTGACACTGTGACACTATCACTATCACGAGCTGAGTTCAGTGCATTGGTCAACCGGACACATCCCAACTCTACTGATGTAGTTAATTTTGCGCAATCAAGTAATATTGCATGTTTATCCGATTTACAGACTTCAGCATCCCCTTGGGTTATTGACTCAGGGGCTTCTACCCATCTTACAGGTGATGCCTCTCTATTTTCTAATTTTCAGAAGTCTAGTTCTTCATCTTTTGTTACTCTGGCTGATGGTAGAACATGTTCCATTATTGGCCAGGGAACAATTAAATTAACCCCATCCATTTCTTTATCCTCTGTGCAATTAGTTCCAAATTTTCCCTTTAATTTATTATCTGTAAGTAAATTGACTCAAGCTCTGAACTGTTTTGTCACATTTTATCCTTCGTCTTGTGTCTTTCAGGACCTCAACATGAAACAGACGATTGGTGGGGGCAGTAACAGAAATGGCCTATACTATTTGGATTGCAAACCTTCCACTGTTGCTTTACATTCCCAGATGTCTATGTACCAGTGGCGTTATCGGTTAGGTCATCCCTCATTGCAGTATTTGAAGCCTGCTTTGCCCTTCCTCGAGTCGGTGTCTATTTTAAATTGTGAATCTTGTCAGTTGGGTAAGCACCATAGACTGCCTTTCCCTCCTCGTATTGTTAATCGTCGGTCTTCTTTATTTGAATTAGTTCATACGGACATTTGGGGTCCCGCTTGTGACACTAGTCACTCAGGTTTTTCTTATTTTGTTACCTTTGTTGATGATTATTCAAGGATGACTTGGTTGTTTTTAATAAACGACCATTCTGAACTGTTTTCCATATTTCAAATATTTTAAAAAGAAATTGAGGTCCAATTTGGGTGTGTTATACGCACTTTACAATCTGATAATGCTATGCAGTATGTCAAAGGTGCTATTTCTAGTTTTTGCGACTCTCGTGGTATTTTGCACCAAACTTCTTGTTCTTATACTCCCCGACAAAATGGCGTAGCTGAACTGAAAAATAGGCATTTAATTGAAATAGCTCGTACATTGATGATACATATGCATCTTCCAAAAGCATTTTGGGGCGATGCTGTTTTAATTGCTTGTTATTTAATTAATCGTATACCATCTTCCGTTCTTAATTGGAAATGTCCTTATTCCTTTGTTTTTCCTACTCGACCATTATTTGCATTACCGCCTTGTGTTTTTGGGTGTGTGTGTTTTGCTCACATATGACGCCCTCGTGCCATTAAGTGTGTCTTTATTGGATACTCTTGGACTTAAAAAGGTTATAAGTGTTGGGATCCTAGCACTCGTAAGGCTTTTGTGTGCATGGACGTTACCTTTTTTGAGGATACTCCTTATTTTTCTTCACATAATTCGTCTTTAGATACCGAGCTACTGTTTCCGTTGCCTGTTGTGTCACATTCATTACCCTGTGACCCACCATAATCACCTCATGTGCCACCGCCACTTCAAGTGTACAGCAGTCGATCACGAGTAGCCCCCCCCCCCCCCCCCTCCCCCCCCAATTGTCTACTTCCATTGAGGCTCCTCCTGCTACTGATGATCTTCCTATTGCATTACGTAAGGGTGTTCGCTCATGTGTCACTGCACACCCCATATCTAACTTTGTTTCCTATAAAAAGGTATCGCCCTTATCTTCTTTTTTTTATCCACGTTATCTGCTACTGCTGTTCCAAAAACTGTGCAGGATGCTCTATCTGATACAGCTTGGCGCAAAGCCATGATAGATGAAATGGATGCACTTCATCATAATGGGACATGGGATCTTATTTCCTTACCCCCCGGTTCCAAAACGGTTGGTTGTAAGTGGGTCTACACTGTCAAATATCTCCATGATGGATCTGTTGAGCGATTGAAGGCTCGCCTTGTTGCAAAGGGATACACACAAACCTATGGTATTGATTATGACGAGACCTTTTCTCCTGTTGCGAAGATTTCTTCTATCCGAATCCTTATTTCTATTGCCGCCAATCGTAATTGGCCATTGTTTCAATTAGATGTGAAAAATGCTTTCTTACATGGTGACTTACATGAAGAGGTTTACATGGAGCAACCACCTGGATTTGTTGCTCAAGGGGAGTCTCGTTATGCTGTATGTCGGCTTAAAAAGGCCCTGTACGGATTGAAACAATCTCCAAAGGCTTGGTTTGGAAAATTCTCCGAGGTGGTACTTTCCTTTGGCCTTAACAGATGCGAGACAGATCATTCGGTATTTCACCAACATACTAAAACTGGCTTTATATTTCTTGTGGTATATGTAGATGATATTGTTATAACAGGTGATAATTCTGACGGCATTGCAAAGTTAAAATTGTTCTTACAGAATCGGTTTCACACAAAGGATCTAGGCAAACTCAAATATTTCTTGGGTATTGAGGTTGCTAGATCTAAGGAAGGTATAAGTCTATCTCAAAGAAAATATGTGTTGGACTTGTTAAAAGAAACAGGTATGTTAGGTACTCGCCCTGCTGATGCTCCTATGGACCCAAATATAAAATTATTACCTGATGAGGTTGATTTATTTGACGATCATGGTAGATATCGACGTCTAGTTGGTAAATTAATTTATCTCACTATCACCCGACCTGACATTTCATATGCAGTTAGTGTTGTAAGTCAGTTCATGAGTGTTCCTAGAGTACCACATTGGAATGCTGTTCTTCGAATTATTCGATATCTCAAACAAGCTCCAGGTTTTGGATTACTATATAAACCTAATGGTCATCTTAATGTGACAGGTTTCACAGATGTTGACTGGGCTGGTTCTCCCTCAGATAGGAAATCTACTACAGGCTATTGTACACTTATTGGTGGAAACCTTGTTACATGGAAAAGTAAGAAGCAAACAGTTGTAGCACGGTCTAGCGCTGAAGCAAAGTACAGGGCGATGGCCCATATCTCTAGTGAGTTAACGTGGATATAACATTTTCTTGAAGAACTTGGGTTAATAGTCAAGAATCCTATTCCACTGTTTTGTGATAACCAAACAGCTATTCACATCGCATCCAATCCGGTTTTTCATGAAAGAACCAAGCACATTGAAGTTGATTGTCACTTCACTCGAGAGAAAATATTAAGTGGAAACATTTCTACTCCATTCGTGAAGTCTGAAGATCAATTAGCGGATATGTTTACTAAGGCTCTTGGTCATAATCGGTTAAAAATAATTTGTTCCAAGCTGGGATTATATGATATATATTCTCTAGCTTGAGGGGGAGTGTTGAAACACTTATATGTGTATGTGTATTTATGCTGGGGTCTTATTGTAATTAGATATAGGGTTTGTGGCCATTATGTAATTAGGCCTTTATTGTATTGTATATAACTCCCTTTATGTTTTAGGGTTAAGAATGTATGGAAAATATGGGCTGAGACTCTCTCGCCATCTCTCTCTCTCTCTCTATCTCTATTCTCATTATTTTCAAATCTCCATTTTTACAGTTTTCAAATTTAGCTTTTTCATGAACTGATCATATGAGTTAATTGAGTTTTAAAAGGACATTCTTCTCCACTAATTGATAATAAACTACCCAGTCAAGTTCCCAATGAAGGTAACTCTGGTATTATTAAGACACCCAAAGGCAAGACCAAAATCAGCATATAATTTTTTCAATTTATTTTTTTATTTTTTTTTATATTTTGACTAAGATCATTATGCAGACCCCTTGAAGCTATTAGTGTATGGTAATACCTTGGATTTTTTTTTTGATTGCTATGGTGACGTTTTCTAACTCTGTTACATACTTGCAGATGCCAAATTTTATACTTTCGTAAAGCCAAATGATGATTAGAAGGCACTTGAGGATTACCAAACCATCAATGAAGCCTCATAAGAGTGAGATTCTTTATATAGTTATTTATTTACTTGCTGAAAGAAAAAAGTGAATCCCTAGAAGTGTGAGATTTGATATAGTCAGTATATCATATGCCAAATTATAGATTAGAAGAAAGGCATTATAGGAAATGAGATTGTGTTATATATGGATCATTTTAAAGGTAAATGGAAAACAATAGAAGATAAATACAGAATTTCCTTTATTGAACACCCCTGAAGAGTTAAATAAGTATTGTTTGAATGTGATAGAAGATGCACTCCTTTTTTTCTTCTACCAGGCATTTATATGGTTTCTGAAATAAAAAATGGTCTGAGGCCAATTTTATCAATGATATCTGAGTTGACAATGTGACTTTAATTTTTTGAGTCTTGTAGGATTGTAAGTGGTCACCTGTCTGTAGTATAAGCTTGAAGATACATGTATGAACAGATTCACATAAAGTCTATAAAATCAATTCATTGCAATTCAAATCTGTTGAAGTACAAGTACTGTTTAAGCAATTGCTTTAAGAGCTAGCATTTTCTATTTCACTTTTTTGTTTAATTTTTAGCATTATATATCTTTTTCTCTTTCCAACTTGCAATCTTTAAACTGTTCATTAATTTGTAATGTAAATTATGCATTTTTGGTTCATTAATTTCACAGATGAAGATCTGTTCTTGTGATATATGACATTATGTATATATTGTTTTCCCTATTTTTTCTGCTTGTATTAAATATCAAATTTAAACAAAATCTGCCTATCATTTTCTTAAAAAAAAAAAATTATAAATCTGTAAATCTGTTGAAATTTCAAGTAGATTTATTCATAAAAAAAACATCATAAAGTTAGTGTTTTTCCTTTTCAGATTAAAGGCTTATTTTTGGATTTTCTTTTTGTAATTTTGTTTTATGATCTTTTTCCATGAGATCAATTGACATTGTTTGGGACTTTTTTGTGGTGAATATTCAGTGGAATCAGCTGTGAGTAATTTTCATGTGTCTTTACCGACATTTAAGGGACTTTAGCTTCAAGTATGTCTGTTGTATGTGCTTTTTATTTTTTTATATCTATAAAAACTCTTAGATTAAGTTTTTAGACCTTTACACGAGGTAGACTATCACATGCTTCTGAAAAAAGAGTTGACCTGTTTGCTTTCTGAATCTCAAGTAGTGGGTATGATTTAACTGTTTTAAGGCTTTACTTTAATATTGTCAATTAAGATTTTTGATTCTATTTTTCAAAGGTATTTAATTTACTCTGATAGTCTCTTTTCTCTGGGCCTGCAATGGACAGGTGAGTATTTAATTTACTGATTCTGTATTTAAGAATTTTTTCTTGTCATTATTGAAGGCCATAATATATTTATCACTGGGTTTCAGTAGTTGCTATTATAAACTGGATCCAATTCTTCTTTAATTTATTCTGATTATGAAAGAATGATAATTTTTGTATTTCAGGTACATTGACATGGCAGAATCCTTATGCCAAAAGCGTGCTTTGGAAGCATTTCGGTTGGATCCTGCAAAATGGGGAGGTAATTACTGATTACATAATGATATGTGTGGCAAGAAAGCATTAACAGACATCATTGGATATATTATTAAAAGATTTGAGTGATTTTTATTTCTTTGGGATTTTTCAACACCTATTTTTTATATCTATTTAACACTAGAAGGAAAAAAGAAAGAGTGAAAGAAACCATTAATTTTGATATCCAAAGAGGGACTTGTTCATCTTAGTAGTATTCTTACCAAAGGAAATTTTATGAGAAAAAAATATTAATACTGTTTTGAAATTATGAAGGAAAAAAAAAATTTCATGTAACCTTTTAGAAGATCTAATAGCGGAGTCCTAATAAGAACTTGAGGAGAGTTGCAAAAGTAGAATGGTTACCTGCCCCCAACATCAGAGAGGGACAGAATGCGCGCATTTCTGAAACCTCCATTTCTTTGTATGACAGATGTGGTAGCTTCTTAAAATGTCTAATCACGTTTTATGATGCAGTGAACGTGCAGTCTTTGTCCGGTTCCCCAGCTAATTTTCAAGTATAAACTGCATTACTGAAACCTCATGAAAGAATCACGGCACTTGATCTTCCTCATGGTGGGCATCTTTCACACTGCTATCAGGTGACTTGCAAATTGTTTTTCCAGTTAAATAACTAATTGTCCTGGCCTGCTTCGATCTACATTATGAACAGCCAATACAAAAATACGTGCTATGTTCAATAATATTCTTTTATGATTGCACATTTTTAATGCTTTTTACTCATGCTCGAGGGGGTCACGAGCCTTTATGTGACCAATTTTGCAGTGTATAGAGGGTCACGTGCCTTAAGTGACTATTTTTTTTTTTATTATTGTGCATAAATGGAGGTCGGGAAATTGTTGTGGATGGAGTTTGGTTTTCATCATCGCATTTTAAGCTTGGTTTTCATTCATCGCATTTTAGGTAAATGTTGTTAGCCCTCAAAGATTTTTGTAATAGGCACCAGGTTTCCCTTTTAGTATTATAAAAGAAAGGAAGCAGTAGAAATATAAAAAGAAAAAAAAAAAAAAGGAGAGAATTGTGTAAAGGCTTGAATGAGATTCAATCACTCATTCACAACTATAGTCATTATAGATTAAAAAGAGCACATGCTCATATTACAAGAAAGGAAATTAGATCAAATCACAGTATATTCTATGGCTAGACACTTACACAACATGTGAACAAGGACTCAGGTTCCAACCCACAAATTGGACATATCACCACCTTTCTCCTCACCAAATAAAATGTTTCACCTTAAAATTTACTTTAAGATTTCATACAGCAACCCACTGTTGTTTCTTATCTTGGTTGCTGCTACTTTCACTGACCCTAGAAGTAGAATCTTTTGAAGCCTCTTGTTTAAGATGCAAAGCTAATTGATAGGCTGATTTTAAGCTAAATTCACCATTAACTGATCATATGAGTTAATTAAGTTTTAAAAGGACATTCCTCTCCACTAATTGATAATGAAGAACCAAGTCAAGTTCCTGACGAAGGCAAAACCAGAATCAGCATATAATTAATTAATTTTGTCTAAGATCATTATGCAGACCCCTTGAAGCCAGCAGTTGATGATGCTACCTTATTTTTTGTTTTTTTGGTTGTTAGGGTGACGTTTTCTAACTCTGTTACATAATTGAAGTTGTCAAATTTTATATGTTCGTAAAGCCGATTAATGACTAGAAGTCACTTAAGTATTAAAAAATCATCAATGAAACCTCATAAAAGTGAGATTCTGTTATTCATTTACTTGCTGAAAGAAAAAAAGTGGAAGCCCATAAGAACAAAGATTTGATTGAGTCAGTTATTTCATATGCCAAACAATTTTCTAATAAATTATAGAAAAGGAGATTGTGTTATATAATGATCATTTTAAAGGTAAATGGAAAACAATAAAAGATAAATACAGAAATTCCTATATTGAACACCCCTGAAGAGTTGAATCAGTATGGTTTGAATGTGATAGATGCATTTGTATGGTTTCTGAAAAAAATGGTCTGAGGTCAATTTTATCAGTTGACAATGTGACTTTAATTTTTTGAGTCTTGTAGGATTGTCAGTTCGAACAACTTTTTAAAAAGAGGGTCATTTTCAAGCACATATTGACCACCAGCCTGTAGCATAAGCTTGAAGATACAAGTATGACCAGACTTACATATATATGCAATTCAAAAATTCACCTCCAGTATCAATACACAAAATTATAATTCATAAGAAAACAAAAATAAGAAGAAACAAGTCTGCTAAATCATATCTTAGGATGTCTCTACTACTATGGATTAGGAAAACCCAAATTGGTGCTGGTTCAATCTTCTGCAGATCATCTTCACCTTCATTAATCAGTTGTATACTCTGATTTTCCATGTTAAACCTTCCTGTGTCATGACCATATATGTCATTCTCACCCATTTGATCCCAATAATACTCATCCATGAAGAAAATCGAATTCCCTTTACAAAATGGAAAACCCTTTGCTGAGTGTGACACTGATTGATTCACACCCAAAAAAACATGTGATCATCGCCTAATGATTTAAAGAAAGCTTTTGCTAACAATTTAATGTTTGGGATTTGAAGAAAGCTTTTGCTTTTTTTTTTTTTTTTTTTTGTCAAGAAAGGGAAGCCATCGAATGAAATTGCACCTCGCTAGCCGAATGGAAAATGGGTTACAGATGATATGGAACCAAGTGGATGGAGAAGGGAATTGAGGGTATGTGGGATAGGTACTCGACAATATGTCTGAGAGAAAAATACCTCTAATAAAATGGTTGAGAGGGCCTTCTTGCAGCCAATTGTGATTCCGGAAGCGAGTTTCCGAACCGTTTTGCTTTTGATCAAGGGCTTTCTCTAGAAGTAGCTTTCTCTATATCTAACTGCTTTGTTGAGGTATATATCTGCTTATGATTAAGTATGTTTGAGTCATAGGCTGTTTTGAGTATTTAACATGAGTTTCTACATATGTTTTAAAATTGCAGTTCTGTTTTGTGTTTCCAAGATAGGAAAGCCTAAACCACCATATTTCTTTTGGGGTTGACGTATACATTTCGAAGCCACTAAACCACCATTGGAATTGTCTGAGTAACCTTATGATCTCTGTTAGAACAGATTTAGGAAAAATGAAGTGACTAGACCGGTAGAACTGCATTGAAGGAGCCCAGGACTGGTTGAATTAGCTGTACTCACTCTTCCCGCAAATGAGAGACACTTTGTTGCCCAGTGCTGAATCCTGTTAGTCATTTTATCAACCAACACACTACACCCAAATGATTAAAGCCGTTGATTTTATAGAGCTTTTACATTGTTTTGCCTTTTATTTACATTCTTTTGTGCTCGAAGTGCCTTCACCGTGATCACTTTGTACTCATCATTGTCATCCTTGCCTTTAATGCAATATAAATGGGATAGGCCCTAAGAAGCGTGGACATGGGTACAATATGACACGAGCAGTCGAGCACGGATAAAAAAATAGGACAAAGACATGACAATAAAATAATAATATATATATATTTCAAGATTTAATTTTTACTCAAATTATAATTTAATATTCATAACCAAAACTATATGACACGAGCAGTCATCACGATTCGCATTCCATACTGTAATATTTTGTGAACCACGGTAAACCACCCACCCAACAATGCGCCAACCACATTCCCACTAAAAAGTCACTGCCTTGACCTACTAGGTCCCCATTACAAAATATAGTAGGTGAAACTGCTGCAGCTCTAAATTAGAAGTCTCGCAAAAAAAGTAGGCTACATCCCTCTGCTTCTGCTGAGAGGAAAATGCTAAACTCCCCAACTAAGACAAATAATAATATATATATATTTTTTTTCACAAAGCAAAAGGATGATATATTAAAATGAAATAGTTACATCAGAAGACACACAATTGATGGCATAAACTCTATTGCAAATGAAGACACATCAGAAGACAAAAAGGTGAAAAGGGTTTATACTAATTGATAGGCTGACTTTGATAGCCAACCAACAATGGGCCAACCATAGTGACAGTTTTGAGAATAACTCGAATCAGCCACCCTATACACTGTCTGCAAAGGCTTGTTAGTATACAATGAAGAGCAGCCTCTTGCTGCCTCCACAAGCTGTCGCAATATTGCAGCTGCCTGAATCCTAATACATTTTAATGATTTGAACTGAAAAACAACATCAAGAGCTGGCAAATTTTTGGACAGTATTTTGTGGAGGTCTAAAATTTTGAACAACTCTGAACTCCATGATCGACCGCTTAAGCAGATGCTTATGGCTTCCCCCAATTTGGATAATTAGTTGTACGGTCTTTAATCATTTCACCAAAACAATTACCATCCGAGGCAGTTCCGAGACCTCCAAAGATACGCTCGTAGAGTCTCCTCTCTCTCCTGCAAAGAGAACCTTGGCATAAATCTGATTAACTTTCATCCACTGTGTAATCTTCACTTCCAACTCTTCCCACTCCAACGGACGAACAATAATGGCATGCATACTTAAATTCTTGATGCCTAGTCATTCAAGACTCGCGTCCATGATAGGCTCTCGCACACTCATGTACATCTTAATGCACTCGATAACTGCGAGTTCATTCTCTCAGCAATACTCCGGAGATCATTCTTAATTGTTACATTGAACTTCTTATAATCATAACTGCGAAAGCTACTACTAGTACCAGTACCACCCAATCTACTAGTACCATTTCCTCCATTGGATGTCTTTGAAAAGTCCTTGTTCAAGTAACTTCGAGAAGCCAAGAAAGGATGATAAAAGTCTTTGAAAAAGTCCTCGCTAAACTCCCCAACTCAGTAAGATGAATAAATTTTTTTTTTTTTTTTTTTTTTTTTTTTTTTTTTTTCCACCAAGCAAAAGGATGATATATTAACATGAAATAGTAATCCCTAAAGAGAGTTTAAAACAAGTCATTGAATAAGCTGGAATGGCTTGTGAAACACTCTTTATTAAAACCTCTCTACCTCTGGGTGAAATCAAATTCCAACCTTGAACTTTGTTCTTAAACTTTTCCACAATATAATTAAAGACCTTTTTCTTTGATTACCAATAGCTGAAGGCAACCCCAAGTATTTAACTGTCATGCCTCCATTAGAAATACCCAGCATTGATCCGAACATATTCCTGATCCTCCAAGTCTGTGTTTTTACTGAAAAATAAAGCTGATTTTGCCAGGTTGATTGACTCATCACATTGTCTTTCATAAGACTTCAGAATAGTAATAAGCTGCTGCACCTCTAAATTAGAAGCCTTGCGAAACATGAGTTGGCTATCATCTACGAAAACAAATGTGACACCTTAGTCCTTCGCCAGATTTGTAATCTTGAGATTAATCCACAGTCCAGAGCCGAAGCCAACATACTTGACATCCCTTCTGCACATAGAAGAACAAGGGAAGGGGAGAGAGGATCCCCTTGCCTGAACACTCTAGATTGAGTGTTAAATCCCTCTACATATCCATTAATCGAAAAAGATTACCTTACTGTTGACATACAAGACCTCATCAATTAAATTGAAGCACCACTTTAGCCCATTTTCCGCATCACAGCCCCCAAATTATTTCATTCTGCTATTTCATAAGCTTTACTTATGTCCAACTTTAGTACCATATAGGAGTATTCTTTCCCATTCTTTTTGTTCTTGAGAAAATGTTATCAACAATCAACCTTTGAGGAACATGACTAACAGCGGCACCCAAGTCACCACCCCCACTGGAACAATATAGATCCTTGAAATAATTCTCCACAGCTTCACAAATTTGACCTTCTTCCTCACACTAGTTGCCAACATCATTTTTGATTCCCAAAATAGCGCATTTCCTTCTTCTAATATGTGTACAAGCATGAAAAATGCTAGTATTCAAATAAGTTAGGCAACTAATTTAGGAGTTTAATACATTTAACATGCTAAAGTAGACTTTACTGGTGATACCACTTGACCAATAAATTGGGTTGCCATAGTTTAGTCAGTGTTGATTTTTCGTTTATGTAACATGGCTCATTATCAGTAGTTAGCTTTTTCATGAACTGAGCATATGAGTTAATTGAGTTTTAAAAGGACATTTTCTCCACTAATTGGTAATAAATTACCAAGTCAAATTCCCAACGAAGGTAACTCTTGAAGCTAGTAGTTGATGGTGATACCTTGGATTTTTTTTTTTTTGGTTGTTATGGTGACATTTTCTAACTCTGTTACATACTTGCAGTTGTCAAATTTTATACTTTCGTAAAGCCAAATTATTATTAGAAGGCACTTGAGGATTACCAAACCATCAATGAAGCCTCATAAGAGTGAGATTCGTTATATAGTTATTCATTTACTTGCTGAAAGAAAAAAGTGGATCCCTAGAAGTGTGAGATTTGATATAGTCGGTATATGCCAAATTATAGACTAGAAGAAAGGCATTATAGGAAATGAGATTGTGTTATATATGGATCATTTTAAAGGTAAATGGAAAACAATAGAAGATAAATACAGAATTTCCTTTATTGAACACCCCTGAAGAGTTAAATAAGTATTGTTTGAATGCGATAGAAGATGCACTCCTTTTTTTCTCCTACCAGGCATTTATATGGTTTCTGAAAAAAAATGGTCTGAGGCCAATTTTATCAATGATATCTGAGTTGACAATGTGACTTTAATTTTTTTGAGTCTTGTAGGATTGTAAGTGGTCACCTGCCTGTAGTATAAGCTTGAAGATACATGTATGAACAGATTCACATATAGTCTATAAAATCCATTCATTGCAATTCAAAATAAAAAACATATATCTGCAATTCAAAATTTGATCTCCAATATCAATACACTAAATTATATCCCAGAAGAAAAAAAAAAAAGAAGAAACAAGTTTGCTAAGTCACATCTTAGGATGTCTCTACTACCATGGATTAGGAACAACCCAAATGGGTGCTGGTTCAATTTTCCTCACCTCATCTTCATCTTCATCTTCATTAATCAATTTTATACTCTGATTCTCCATGTCAAACCTGCCCGTGTCATGACCCCCATACATGTCATGCTCACCCATTCGATTCCAACACACATCCGTGAAGTAAATCGAATTCCCTTTACAAAATGGAAAATTCTTTGATGAGAGCGACACTGATTGATTTCCACCCAAAAACAACACACCATCATCGCCTAATGATCCCAGTTCCACCCATTTTTTGAGATCGAAATCAAGCTTGTAAACATGAAATAGCTTTGTCATGTAAGGACAACTCGAGTATTGGTTCTCTCCCTCAAGAAGATCTGCCTCATGAACAACTGTACCATCCCAGTGAACATAATTCCCAATATACCTCATAATAAGCAAAAGATCCCCCTTTGATTCCACCAGGTGATTAGAATAAAGATCATCTCCAAGAGACTTCTCAAATTCCACCTTTTTCTCAGGAAAATTTGCCTTAATGTCCATCTTTTTTTTAGGTTTAGAATTCTTGAAATCCCAAATCTCAACAGAACCTGTTTCACCCAAAGCAAAATATGATCATTGTAGGATATGAGATCACAATAGGGTTGATGTGCACCATCTAGGGCAGTCCAATCACTGTCTCCACACTTCCAAAAGCCAAGCTTTGAATCTAAACCGTATATTACTACAACCCAATAGTTGTTGTCACTTTGAATTGGATTTGATGACAGAACAGCTTTCTTAATATCCTGGATAAAGAAGCAATCAAAACTTGTTTCACAAATTTCACCAGTAACCCAAAACAGAGGAAGGTCAATCCAAACCTCCAAGAATGGACTGAAGATATGTGGAATTTTTTCTCGGTCCAAAAATATCAGCCACCCATGAGATGATCCAATGCAATTTTCACTAGAACCCAAGTCTTCTGGTATATTCATCAGCTGTTTGTAGACCTTATTTTCTTCAAGATTGTATAAGCAACGGCTATTTTTATTGCTTTGATCGCATGAGCAATGGCTGATCAAACAATGGAGACTCTAGTAACGATATTCGGGCTTCTGCACGAGAGCACCAAGAATGACAGACTGCTCCGGCACCAAGCAAGTCGACGACAGACAATCGGTTCAGGATTGATTCCCACAAGTCAGTGGGAAGTCCTGACCAATCTGGTGATGAATCTGATGATGTTTTTCTTTTTTTTGTGGGATGAACCAATTGGATTTTGTTGGCAATAGTTGTCATATTCGGGCTTCAAATGATTGCAGAGAAGAGACTCTGCAGGCTTCAAATGATTGCAGAGAGGAGACTCTGGGCAGTTGATCAATGGCTTCTACAGTTCTGCAAGCGTTAGGGTTAGGGTTCCCAAAGTTATGCTTCTGTAGGGATTCTGATGACAAGAGACTCTGTATATGTGTTTGTGAATGTGCGTGGGGAAGATCATGGCCAAAAAGGAAACAAAGGGTTCTTTTTAAAACTTATGAAACTTGAAGTCCAAGATATAATTTCACCGTCTTATGTTGTTGCGTGAAATTAGGGTTAGGGTTCCCAAAGTTATGCTTCTGTAGGGATTCTGATGACAAGAGACTGTGTATATGTGTTTGTGAATGTGCGTTGGGAAGATTATGGCCAAAAAGGGAACAAAGGGTTCTTTTAAAACTTAGGAAACTTGAAGTCCAAGATATAATTTCACCGCCTTGCCCACGAGCTAATGGTAGAATTTTGTGGCCAAACAAGACTCAATTACTATACTAGTCGCAAAGGCCACAAAATCTAAGCGGAAAGGCGAAATCTGGAAATTCCCAACTCAGCGTGGTGCAGAGTCTGCAGACATCGACATACACTGTTAGTCTGTTAGCGTCGAAAGATACACATTCATTGAAGATATATAGATTTTTAATTCACATTCACATATGTTTTTTTATTATTATTATATTTTTTTTTCGGGGGTAAATCAATGAATTTATTAAAAAGGTAGGAAAAAAACAAGATGGGCCAATCCAGACAAAAGGCTCAAGAGCCCAAACAAACAGGCCCAGCCCAACTCAAGCAAAAACAACAATACCCTCTGCGAAACCTAAAAAACAACTATTGAATTACATGATCAGAGAATATACTATACATTCAACAAAAGTCTGACACATAAGCAAATCAAAATTGACAAAAAATATATAATATTGTCACAATCAATTCGAACAAAACAAGGCCACAAATCTTTGTTAGAGAGTTGTGTTTTGTTAATTTTCTTTTTCATTCAGTCCAAGTGTTTTAAGCAATTAGTTTTCTAATATAGCATCCGAGCTTTGCCAACCACTCCCTTTTATAAAACTTTGGAGGCGTAAAAGATTCATTCTATAAATTTCAAACCATTTTATGAGTGATTAATCAAATTAATTCTTTATCCACCTAGTATTCATTTACTTTATGTAAAGGTGATATTTCAAAATTTAATAAAAATATATAATGTTTCAAACCATTTTATGACTGATTAATCAGATTCTTATCTACGTAGTATCTTATTTACTTCATGCAAAGGTTATATTTCAAGATTTAACAAACATAAATAATATTCACCTTGAATTTAAAATGGAAAATAATTTAATACAAATTTTGATCTAAACTTCTTTCAATTCAAATCCACCAAATCCAAGACACTGACAAACATAACATAAAGTGTTTGAGTGAAAAGTAATAATAATAAGTAACTAACTAACAAAACATGATTCAAGAAATTTAAATTTTTCTAACTACTCTTCTTAGCTATAGACAAACTGAACCAAAAAGAAAATTAACAAAACACAACTCTAACAAAAATTTGGAATATCTAATAGTAGCTATAGATCAATATTAGAGTAACTAATTTTTAAAAATGAATAAAATATTTTAGTTAAAAAATATAAATTCAAACAGTATTGACTAATATAAGATTCTTCAAACAAACATTCTCATATTAGTCTATACTATTTGAAACTCTGAGTCTCTACTTTTAACACATCAGTTTCTTCGGTGCCCAAAAAATTCTCCGAAACTTCTTTTCTTGATTGGAAAGAACCTTCACTTTGTCAAATACAACGGACTCGATGATTGGTGCTGATAATTTTGAACTGATTCTGTTTGGTTGCTGAGAAACTCTAAAAATTTCTTGTCCAAAAAGGGAAGAGAGAGACAACCGAACCCGCGTTAAAAAAAAAAAAAAAAAAAAAAACATGTACCCAAGAAAGAGGAAGTTTTGATTTGTGAATTCTTTAGTCCTCCTATGTACTAGTATATGGTTTGACTATTCACACCCAAATTAATTTAACCGCTTGTGTGAAATTAACGTGCCCACAACAAAAATGCGTTCCTCGTCATTAATATGTTTGCTCGTGATAATTGTGGCCTCTCGGGAGAATCGATGACTGTATCTTTGATGCACAGCTAGTACTAGTACATTTGACAATTCTTAATTGGCTAGTTGTAAATAGCCCCGGGGCTACGGAACAAAGGATTATCCCGGACCTACACCTACACTGAGATAATTGCTAAAAGAAATAAAACTACAATTCACTTCATTTTCACTATAAAAAAAGTCACTTTATAATATTAGTAATAATAATAAAAATTCACAGATTTTTTGTGACTTACCCTCTTTGTCACAAGCATATGTATTTTACAAATTATCCCAAATGAGCTAATTTCTTGTTGCGTGAAATTAACGTGCCAACGATTTTGTGGCCAAACAAAGACTTAATTAATGTATAAATTTTGACCAAAATGGTTACAAATTTTTTTTTTTTGCCTGTCGGGGCAAATATAAAGCCCAATGATAGGCCGAAACAATTTTGTGAATACCCAACCCGGTCCGAGAGGAAACTTTAGATAGTGGGTTGAAAAGGCTGTCTAACCAGATTCGATCAAGTTTATTTAAGAATCGAGTGCAAAAAATATTTTTAAAATATATTTACAATGTATATCTCACTTTTTACGCGCAAAAAATATCCTTTAAAATTTTAATTTGGTATAAATAGGTGATAAATTTAAATCTTAAGTTAACTAAAGTATCCTTACTGAACTATATTATAAAATATAAATAAATAAATAATTTTGTAAAATGACCAAAAAGGACACTATTGAAGGATGTCCCTCTCGTGTAAAAAATACCCTTAAAGTTTCAATCTGGTGCAGATAGGTTTCTCTTACAAATATAAACCCTAAGTTAACTAACTTACCCTTACTAAAATATTTTATAAAATATATAAAAATAAATAATTTTATAAAATGACCGCAAATGACACTATTGAAGGACACCGGCAATGGACAAGTAAAAATAAAAATAAAAATAAAAAATAAAAATAAAAGTATAAAAGAAAAGATAAAAATAAAAATAAAAAACAAAAATAAAGTACAAATTAAAGAAAATAAAATTTTTCCAAACTCTGAAAATCAGTGCACACTGATATTGGGAATTATTATTATTATTTTTTGTTTAACAATGTTAGTACGAAAATAAATAAAATAAAGAAAAAAAAAATAGTAGAAAAGAATAAACTGAAATCTCAAAAATTTCAAATCTTTGTTCTATAAATTCTCAAAGTTAAAATAAATAAATAAAATAAATAAATAAATTGTTTAGAGATATATAGAGAGAAAAAAAGTTTCAAAAAATATATATATAAGGTAATGTACACATAACATTCCTATACTATGAGATTAGTAGCATATATACCCCTTGGGCATTTTCGGAAGAGTAAAAGGGCAAAACGGATATTACAACACTAATTTATGTATACGGGGTATTTTTTCATAATGTGAAAAGATTAGGGGTGTTTTTTTATAAACTTTTTCAAATAGGAGTAAAAGTACTACACGGAGTATACTTTATGATGTTTTCTGCACTTGTCCCTTTATTTAAGGCACTTTGATTTGAGAAAAATTAAAGAATGAAAAGTGAAAGAAAATGTTATAGGTTTAAATAAATAAACCATAATATCCAAAAAAATATCTACGAAATTTATAAAATAAAAATGTCATAAAAAAATGTCCATTAAATTTAAATATTTATATAAGTATACTTTTACCTTTGATTTAACACAACACAACACGGGCAGTGAAAATTTGAGCATATGCCTCATCTCTCTCTCTACAAATCAAAACTTGTTCTCTCTCTAATGTGTCATATGTTACAGGAAGGTTGCAGGGTGTTGGAGTATGTAGCGTGGTGAGGGCAATAATTTTATTCTGGGTTGTGATTCTGCATACAACTCATGCGTGATTAAATTCTTCAAGATTGTGAGTTTTGATTAAGATCCTAATAAAACTGTGAAGTTTGTTTCTCTCTATGTCTGGGATATATTTCTTTGAGAAGCTGGAAAAATTATTCTACGTTGTTCTTCTTAGTTACTAGCTAATAGAAGTTTTTTTATTATTCCAACAAATAAATTTAATTCTTAATGGTCTTTGTCTAGTTGTTTGATTAGATTGATATATACTTCTATTAATTTCTCTAATTAAACTATATATAAATATATAATAAAATACTATCAACATAAGTGATTGTGTATTCACGATTATATTATGTACTCAATCAATCTCAAATTAAATGATATAAATTAGCTATTAATCTTGCACTAAGTTTGACACACCCCAACCTAATTTACAATATTTAATAAATTAAACAATTGGAATGTATCTGATCATCTGCATTAACCTCATACATACGTGACGTCATCATATATCAAAGTGTCTGTTTAAAAGTTTACAATTAAAAATAAACTATAAATCCACCTTGCAAGTTCTAAAAAACTAAACAATTAACTACAAGTCACAATATTAAATTCTACTACAATATTTACATTTTATACAAAGAATGTTCCGTTATTCTTTTCCCCATTCACACCCAAGACTCTAGACCTGGCAATAGCGACCCAACCTTGTACCTGAAAAATATAGATATAGAAGGAGTGAGCTTAAAGCCCAGTGAATGCAACACTACCACATCAGAGTAATATAAACAAATATTATCTGATAACTTAAATTAAACTTCATTACATATAACTTCCAACTTTACAAACATTAAAATATATTACTCTTCTTTTAAGACAGAGTATGGACCTTATATAGTATAATACTTTTCTTCCATGTTAGAGTATAGACCTTATTTAAATATAGTACTCTCCTTCTTGGCCAGAGTATGGACCTTATTTAATATAGTACTCTTCTTCCAGGCCAGAATATGGACCTTATATAATATATTACTCTCCTTCCAGGCCAGAGTATGAACCTTATATAATATATTCATATTACATTAACATCCTCATTTCATATAAACATTCTCAATACTTCAATTATCACATTCAAATATAAAACTTCCAGTGAGTACACTCACCTTGGCTACTTTTCAAATTATTTAATTGTCCTTCCGTATGATTGTACCTTCAGTCTCCTTCTCCTTGCCTATATAACATTATAACCAAGTTATATTTATTTTCTAAAGAGAATTAAATCACAATCATCACCTCAATTAAAATTCTCAAACTTTATACACACTTTTGGCTAAATTCTAATCACATGCCTTTATATCAATTTCCAGCTTGATAACCCCAAAGAAATAACCATAACCATGGTATCACTTTACACAAAACAGTCTTTGAATCAACTAAAAATATAAAATAGATGATATATATATTGGAACAATTAATTGTATTAATTATTACAAAAAAATTAAATAATCAACTTTCAACATAGCATTTATAATATAAAACCTCTCACCTGTGCTTGAATTCAACAACAGCTTAGAGAGAAAACCCCTTTTCTTTTCTACCCTCCTCTTTTGTATTTTTTCTTCTCTGTTCGAACTGTCACTAAATAGCTCACTGTTTTTGATATATTTAGTGTGTCTCAACCAAAACAATGGCTTTCTCAAAGGCGGTCCAAACAGGTTTATAAATGTAGAATTAACCTTATACAGATATAGAGTATATCTACATAATTACGTGTCCTGTGTGTTCGGTCCACCCTTGTGTTGCCAGCAACTTGACTTAACTCATCTATATCCATATAAATGATAATTAAAACCCATATACATACAACTATATATTGCAGCCACCAGCCACCACTTCAAGCTTCTTTAAGAAGCTTACAATTAGTTTATTAAAGCATAATAACTTTAGTCTTGAAAAGTGTGCTTATTGTCACTTTTTTTTATTATAAAAAACACAGAAAACAGAGACCTAAGCCCCAAAACAAGCATCAGAAAAGAAAGCTTTCCTAACATTTAGAAAAATAGACTCCTACACAGTAAACAAACCTACAGGAAATGGAGCAATTTTGCTCGCCTTGTAAGCTGCCTTATTACATGAATGAGGAACCCATTGTAACTGGATCGAAGGCATCTGGTTAATGAAGATATCAACGTCTTCAAGGATTGTGACCAAAACTTCTTCAGATATGCAAGACCTTAAAACAGGTTGACAATCACCTTCAATCACCACATTTGAAAGATTCCACTCACGACAGGCCACCAGAACCGATCGAATCACCAAGCCCTCGGCCACCAAAGCTGATGAAGCACCCATAAAAGACACAGAAGTAATTTTCTGAAGCTTGCCTTAATGATCCCTCAGAATCCAAGCTCCTTTACATGCTCCATCCGTCTGGTGGAAAGATGCATCAAAATTTAATTTTACAATGCCCACTACCGGAGGCTGCCAATGAGACGAAGGAAACGGATTCAAGAAAGGAGGCAGCATAAGGAGATTTTGTTGATGCCGTACTTCAGAAAATTCAAAATAATCTTGAACTGCTTTGCCCACAATAATGTGAGGAGACAATCTCTTGGCATTAAATTCCACATCATTTCGGTTCTTCCATAAGTGCCAACAGATAATTGAAGCCAACCCTGCACACTCCTCATAACAATTACTTTCCTTCCAAAGTTCAACAAGTTAAATCCACCGACGGGGCCAACTCATACCATCAAACTCTGAAAAACTCAAACGGAGGGGACAAAGCTTCCACACCATTTGAGAAAATGAACGAGTGCACAACAAATGAGAAACTGATTCAGCTGCTAGCTCACATCCTTTGCAAGACGCTTGCTCCTTTACCTTCCTTCACTTTAAATTCACATTAACTGCAATCTTCTCATGTAAACTTTGCCATAGGAAAAATTGAAATTTCCTCAGGGAATAAATCTTCCATATGTCTTTCCACCGTTGGCTCAATAAGTGAGAATTAAAGGCACAACGGAAGCATTTAAAAATTTCATGAGCATATCCACGTGATTTTTCAACAAATCAATAAATACTGTAAAAGGATCTCATACATTTGGACGATTGAATAATCGTCGTATTCGAAAATAATATTCACTTTCTTCTTTGGCCTTAAAAACTAAGGAGTCTTCATCTCTATGACCCCAATGGTAGGTTTGTGGAACCCCTTAACCTTTTCTCTCACTCTCTGTATATTATATCGTGTAACCAAATATAATTTTGTATCGCAGCGTTATCAAATATATGACTTGAGAGAGTTGGTTCAAAGTCTGGTGCTAGAGATGAGGATCCAAAAGGGCTTCCTTATCCTAGCTCCAATTGGATAGAACTATATCCTATCTAATTAATTACAATAAGCACCACAATAGTATTGTAATTGCACTATAGGATTTAGAAATTACGACAAGGCCCTGTCTACTAAATAATTACATATAAGCCCTTCCACTACTGAATATCCATAAGTAGCCCTAGGAAAATCTATACCGTCCCACCTAAGGTTTACTTATATCTTATATTTCTTGAGTAACCAATTTAATTCTTATGATCACTGAATTAAATTCTTTTATAAAAGGATTTTTCCAAATAAATATTTAATAAACATTTTACTAAAATGCCCTGGTCAGGTTCCAGTGATCAAACTTATTAAATTACATCAAGGGAATATTCTAACTCTTATAAAGACTGTGGATTCCATGTTGAGCATTTGTGTTCCCAAAGCTCCAACATTAGCCACCCAAGATACCGTGGTATTGACCTTAAAAAGATCTCACACATTGGTAAGTCAAAGTGACTAGTACTGAAACTTGAGTTCACTAAATCTCTCAGGATTTAGAGCCTATGAATTTAGTAGATAAGAAACGCACCAGAATAATGACAGTACATTGTATGGTGTGATTTTATGGTGATCTTGTTCAATGTACTCCAAGCATACTAACACACTACCCCAATGGTCGAGACAAACCATCTTATTTTATAGAGGTCAATTGTGTTACAGTCTTACAGATAAAAGTGCCCAACTTTTATTGCTAACTGCGAACAATGCCAAGGTGCAAGAAACCGGTAAGCCCAAATCTCCTGCGTGTAAATCTCATTTACACACTTAAGTCACCTATAATGCAACTTGAGGACTATAATGCATCTCATACAAATATATGTAAAGCCCAATGCATGAATATCATATTTATTAATAAAATATCGAATAAATAATAAATAATTGGCTTGTAGGGCATATGATCCCAACAATCTCCCACTTGCAGTCAAAACCAATTACCATTACATCTAACACCCATCCTTTCAACATGAGACTCAAAAACCCTAGTAGGTAGAGTCTTAGTGAAAGGATCTGCAAGGTTATTTGCAGATGAAATCTTTATGATAACAATGTCCCCACGCTGAACTATATCTCTAATGAGATGATATTTACGCTCAATGTGCATTCCCTTCTTATGGTTCCTCGGTTCCTTGGACTGAGCAATTGCCCCATTATTATCACAATATAAGATAATAGGAGATCGTGCCAATGGTACCACTCCAAGTTCTAAGAGGAAATTCTTAAGCCATACAGCTTGTTTAGCTGCCTCTGAAGCTGCTACGTACTCAGCCTCCATGGTGGAGTCTGCAATGCAAGATTGCTTCACGCTCTTCCAACGAATGGCTCCTCCACCAAGGGTAAATACATATCCTGAGGTAGATTTCCTGTTATCCTTATCTGACTGGAAGCCAGAATCTGTGTAACCCACTGGAAGTAAATCATCACCCCCATAGATCAACATGTAATCCCTGGTCCTCCTCAAATATTTAAGGATGTGCTTCACCGCTATCCAATGTTCTTGTTTAGGATTAGACAGATATCTGTTAACCATACCAACTGCAAAACAGATATCTGGTCTAGTACAAAGCATAGCATACATGAGGTTTCCTACTGCTGAAGCATAAGGAAATGCCTTCATGTGCTCTTCCTCCTCTGTTGTATTAGGACACTGTTGTTTAGAAAAAGCAATTCCATGCATGAAAGGTGATAAACCCCTCTTGGAATTATGCATACCAAACTTGACCAATATCTTATCAATATAAGCAGTTTAAGATAAGCCCAACATTCTATTTTTACGATCTCGCAAAAGTTTAATACCTAGAATGTAACTGGCTTCTCCCAAGTCCTTCATATCAAATTGATTGGATAACCAAATTTTTACTGTTGATAACATACCTACATCATTCCCAATTAGTAGTATGTCATCAACATATAAAAGTAGAAACACCACCACGTTTCCTTCACTCTTCTTATATACACAAGATTCTTCCGGATTCTGATCAAATCTAAAAGATTTGACTGCTAGATCAAACCGAATGTTCCAACTATGAGATACTTGCTTAAGTCCATAAATAGACCTATGTAACTTGTTGCATACCATATGCTTTTGTCCCTTTGCTATGAACCCATCTGGTTACATCATATAGATGTCTTCCTTAAGATGACCATTCAAAAAGGCCGTCTTGACATCCATTTGCCAAATCTCGTAATCGAGATGAGTTGCAATGGATAAAAGAATACGAATAGACTTTAGCATGACTACTAGTGGAAAAGTCTCCTCATAATCGATACCCTCTTTTTGAGTAAACCCTTTCGCAACAAGCCTTGCTTTGAAGGTTTCAACCTTCCTATCTGATCCTATTTTTCGCTTATTGACCCACTTGCAATGTATAGGTTTAATATTTGCAGGTGGTTCTACCAGCTCCCAAACCTGATTGGAGTACATAGACTCCATCTCAGCCTTCATAGCATCTAGCCAAAGTCCCGAGTCACAATCAATCATAGCCTTTTCATAGCTGGAGGGATCTTGCTCTTCTGGGATCATCTCGTAAGACTCTTCCAAGAGCGTTAACTTATCAGGTGGCCTGATAACCCTCCCACTACGTCGAGGTTCCGGTATAATAAGAGGTTTTAGATCTGTGGTATCTGGTGTCTCATTAGGCACAACTGTTATGTCCACTCCTTGATTGATTGGTGTATCTATCAACTCCTCTAATACAACTCTGCTTCGAGAATGGTGATTCATTATATAATCTTCCTCGAGAAAAACAGCATTCGTGCTAACGAATACTTTTTGCTCCGTAGGATCATAAAATGAATAACCCTTTGTACCCTTTGGGTAGCCCACAAAAAGACAAACATCTGATATTGGTCCCATCTTCTCAAGCTTTCCTCTCCGCACATGTGCAGAACACTCCCATATACGTAAATGTTGTAAACTAGGCTTACGCCCGGTCCACAATTCCTTGGGAGTATTAGGAACTGCTTTAGATGGAGCTAAGTTCAGAATATAAATCGCCGTTTCCAAAGCATATCCCCAAAAGAATACAGGTAGACCTGAATAACTAATCATCGATCGTACCATGTCAAGTAAGGTTCTATTCCTTCTTTCAGTAACACCATTTTGTTGTGGTGTGCCTGGTGCAGATGTTTGGGATATAATCCCATTTTCTGGTAAATGATCCTCAAATCCACTAGAGAGGTATTCACCTCCTCGATCTGATCAAAGAGTTTTTAAGCTTTTACCCGTCTGTCTTTCACTTTTTGCCTGAAACTCTTTGAATTTATCAAAAGCCTTAGACTTGCGATGCATAAGGTAAACATAGCCATACCTAGAGTAGTCATCTGTGAAAGTGATGAAATACTCATATCCTCCTCTAGCCCTGATGTTCATAGGACCACATACATTTGCATGCACCAACTCTAATACCTCTTTAACTCTATGCCCCTTGGCCGTAAATGGCCTTTTAGTCATTTTACCCTCCAAGCAGGATTCGCAAACTGGAAATGGCTCAACCACTAAAAAGCCCAAAGGCCCATCCTTAACCAGTAGTTGGATCCTATTTAGATTAATATGATCTAACCGCAAATGCCAAAGATATATAGAATTATTTGAAGGAATCTTCCTTTTTGTGGTTAGACAATCGATGTATCAATCATTTCAGTATCATACAAGAAGTGAGGTGTAGGAGTAATTAGATATAGACCATCCACCAATGGACCAGAATAGATAAACTTTCCATTTTTCTTTATCAAAACTTTTGAATCAAATAGTACTGAAAAACCAGATTTTGAAAAAGCCGAAATAGAAATCAAGTTTCTTATGCTTTTTGGTACATAAAGACAATCTTCCAATAATAAACTCATACCATTTATTTTTAAAATAACCACTCCTACTGATACTGCTACTACCTTTGCTTGCGAATCAAGTTGAAGATAAATCTCCCCATCACTCAGCTTTCTGGTTTCCTGGAACCCTTGCAATGAATTACAAACATGGTTAGTGACTCCAGAATCTACACACCAGGTATTTGTAGATCCTGCCACATAACATGTCTCAGCAACAAGTAAATGAAAAATATCTTTAGAGTTCTTCTTAGTAAGATATACCGGACAATTCATTTTCTTGTGTCCTTCCTTGCCACAATGGAAACACTTCCCTTTGGACTTATCCTGCTTCTTGCCCTTAACCTTGACAACCCCAGCACTAGAATGAATTTCTTTGTGCTCCTGTATGTCATTAGGGCTAAGTGCAGGAAGGCACTCTTGAGTGAGCACAGTGTGAAGATTTTTCTTCCAGTTAACATAGTTCGACCTAGTTAATTTGTTGTCCTTAAGTGTGGAAGCAAGCGGATTGATAATATTCGACATCTGAAATATAGACATTCATGCATAAATAAAAGGGCATACATTTAGAAACAATAATTAACTTTAATTTTCATATAGTCTCTCAGTGGGCCTCTCTAAACCGCTGATGTAATGAAAATATCGGTAATCATAATCCATGTAGGTATTCACTCGTTTCTCTCAGGGGGCAATAAGAACATGCCACTACCAAGAGATCATGTCACTACCTTGATTAGACAGAAACAATTTTCACCATATCCCACTGTCTAGGCACCTCATGCCAAATGAAATATGGCAACCGATTTATCCTTGGCCTCTAAGTGAAAATACCCTCTGAGGTGGAGCGTACTCCCACTTAGTCAAGTGTATACCATTGTCTAGAAGTAGTGCAATTGAGAGAGGTCCGTCTCCTAATGGTGATCGTCCCCATCCGCCTGCCGCTAGTTCTATCCTGCGAAATCTATATCTAATAACCAGTGAAACAAATGCCCTCCGGAGGAGCACCCAAGATTGGTGGCGAGGTATTTGTTCCACCTTGCAATAGATCAGCAATAAAAGGCTGTGAAATTTAAGATTAAATTCCGCTCCCACTTAACTTTTGAAATTAAAGAGTTTTAAATTCCATACATCATATGCATAATGTCATCATAAAACAATATTAATTTTAATCTAAATAATATTGGAATCTATTTCAAATTTCTTTTAGGCTCAATGAGCCTAATCCATTTGGGTCAACTTAGCTTAATTTTTTGAGCTTAACTATGGGATACTCCTACACTTTCCATAAATTTAATTAAAAATAAAATATTTAATTTTCAAAAAATCAAAATTTTGAAAATATTTTGGAAAGTGTTAATTTTCCCAAAACAATCCAAATAAATAATTCCAATTTTATTTAGTTTAAAATTAACTAAAACACTACTAGAGCAATTTATGATTTTAGACCATCACATGAATATAAGCATGCAAATAAAAATCATGTTGCACCATTAATAGTACTAATCCCCCTTTCATGGCCGGTTAAATATCATCTCATGATCACCTTGTGCTTCCAAATTCCTCCATTGGAAGCCTTTGACTCTTATCTTGTTTGAATCCTTTCTTGAACTCTTCAAGAACTTCAACCATAAATTTAATAAATATAGTACAAGGCTTTGTCCTATACCCAATTTAGGGTTTACAAAAATTCTAAACAAGATAAAATAAAATACCCTTATTTGGCTAGGGAAAAACCAACCCTTATTGGATCAGCCCTTTAAAACGCCGCCTCTATTAATTAATTACATCACATATAATTAAATAATAAATTAAAACTCAACCGGGCCATGAGAGAGATTAACTATTTAATCTGCACCTGCAATCAAATTTTAATATGCATACAAATAATATGTGTATACTCGTATGTAAATTTAGTTCCTTAACAGATTGCATAAGGAGAAAAAAAATAATAATAAATAAATAAATAAACACACGGTATACACATTATTTACTTGTAATCCAAACAATGAAAAACTCACTGTTTTAAAGTAATCATTACTTTATTTAAAATATGAATATCAAATGTAATCAAATTACCTTTGACTACCCTTTTTGAAACATTATATATAAATCTATATTTATACATAAAAGGAAAGCAACGTAATCACATTACCTTTGACTACCTTTTTTGAAACATTATATATAAATCTATATTTATAAATAAAAGGAAAGCAAATGGTAATCCAAATAATATTGACTCCACAATCAGCCATCATTATATATATATATATATATATATATATATATATATATATGTGTGTGTGTGTGTGTGTGTGTGTGTGTACGATACCCATCGCATGGGAGAGAAAAGATCACAAACTGCTGCCAATGTGCAGCCGCCGATACAATCAAAATTTTTTTTTTTTTTTTTTGGTTATTTTAATCACCCACTCGCATGTGTGTTGTCCACTGGTGGTTGTCAATGATATATATATATTAATTCCCTTTTAATGTGCGACACCCATCTCATGGGCGAGCAGGAACTAATAGATATTAATATATATATATATATATATATATATATATATATAGATATATATTAACTGTTACTCGATCACCATCTCATGTTAACCATGGTTAATAGATCAGACAAATAATAATAAATAAATAAAAACATATTCATGAAATAAAGAAATAAAATTCATGAATATAACATCTATAAAAGCATAGATAATAATCAATTATTCAAATCATCACTATGATTTGATGAAAAGCACGTGGGTCGCTCTGATACCAATTGAAGACACAACAGAAGCATTTAAAAATTTCAGGAGCATACCCACGTGATTTTTCAACAAATCAATAAATATTGTAAAGGATCTCATACCTTTGGACGATTGAATAATCGTCGTATTCGAAAATAATATTCACTTTCTTCTTTGGCCTTGAAAACTAATGAGTCTTCATCTCTATGACCCCAATGGTAGGTTTGTGGAACCCCTTAACCTTTTCTCACACTCTGTATATTATATTATTTTTGAATACGACGATTATTTAATCATCCAAAAGTATGAGATCCCTTTACAGTATTTATTGATTTGTTGAAAAATCACGTGGATATGCTCCTGAAATTTTTAGATGCTTCCGTTGTGCTTTTAATTAGTATCAGAGCGACCCGCATGCTTTTCATCAAATCATAGTGATGATTTGAATAATTGGTTATTATCTATGCTTTTATAGATGTTATATTCATGAATTTTATTTCTTTGTTTCATGAATATGTTTTTATTTATTTATTATTATTTGTTTGATCTGTTAACCATGAGATGGTGATCGAGTAACAGTTAATATATATATATATATATAATGGGTGTCGCACATTAAAAGGGAATTATTATTTGTTTTATTAATAAATATGATATTCATACATTGGGCTTTAAATATGATAATTTTTTATTTTATTTTAATCACCCACTCGCATGTGTGTTGTCCACTGGTGGTTGTCAATGATATATATTAATATCATATTTAAAGCCCAATGCATGAATATCATATTTATTAATAAAATATTAAATAAATAATAAATAATTGGCTTGTAGGGTATATGATCCCAACAAGAATAACTGCACTCCGCACTAAGGGAAGAAACCAATGGAGGTTTGAAGGATGACAGAACGAGAAAATAAACACTTTTTACACTAAATTCCCCAGAAATATCCATACCCCAAATTTTGGTATCCTCCCTCCCAGATAAACTAAGAGGGATTTGTAAAATCCGTTTTCGATCATGGGCATCAAAAAATACAATTGATAACATCTGCCTTCCATGATTTGTTATCCGGATCAATTAAATCACTCACCTGAAAAATGTCATCAGAGCGAGGATGAGTAGAAACTTTAAAATTGGAGTTGCCCGAGAGCCACGGATCATCCCAACAAAAAATGTTTTCCCATCGCCTATTCTCCATTTAAGCCCTTTCTCAATAACACTTTTAGCATCAGTGAGATTCTTCCATATGAACAAAGACCCATTCTTGCATATTGAACTTAGGAACGTGCTATGTCGAAAATACCTTTTGTTTCAAAATTATACATAAGATAGAATTTTCTCCAGTTTTAAGTCGCCAGGCAAGCTTAGAAAAAATGGCCAAATTGAAAGCTTCAAGATCCCTATGTTTGTGTCGACACATCTGATCCCAGCTTATCCATTTGATTTTACTAGAGTTGAATTTCCCACTCCACCAGAAATTAAACATTCCACTCTTCAGTTCAGAGTGAACTGATTGGGGTAAACGGAAGCACTGCATAGAATAATTTGGAAGGGCTGAAATAACATATTTCAGCAGCACCTCACGCCCAGCCTTGGACAAAAAAACACCTTTTAGGGTCTTCACCTTTGCCAAAATTTGATTCGTTAGATAACTAAAGGCTGCAGTTTTGGATCTACCCAAAAGGGAGGGAAGACCCAAATACCTATTTATCCAGTCCACATTCACAATTGCCAACATGTTATGTAAGAGCTTTCTCAAATGGGTGCTAGTGTTAGAATTAAAATACAAGCTAGATTTCTCAAAATTCATCATCTGCCCAGTAAGAGAACCATACTTCCACAGAAGATCTTTAAATTGCGCAGCTTAAAAGAGGTTTGTTTTACAAAAAAAAAAGCACATCATCCACAAAAAAAAGATGAGAAATTGGTTCACAATGAGGGCCCAAAACCAGACCTTTAATCATTTGTCTCTTTTCAGCATCTGTCATCAATATAGAAAGACCTTCCGTACAAAGTATGAATAATTATGGGGATAACGGGTCACCTTGTCGAAGCCCCCTTGAAGGAAAAAACCAACTGCCTTTCTCATCATTGATAACCATTGAAAATGCGACCGTGCTAACACAGTCCATTACCAGTGAGATCCATCTATCATCAAACCCCATACATCATAACATTGTCTCTTGAAATTTCCATTCCACCCGATCATATGTTTTCGCCATGTCAAGCTTCAAAGCAAGATGTTTTTCTTTCCTCTTTTCTGTCGTCATAACATGAATAAGCACATGAGCAAGAATGACATTATCTTGAATCATTCGATGATGAACAAAAGCTGATTGATTTTCGCTGATGAGTTTAAGGAGAAACACTTTCAATCTATTGGCAATGACCTTTGAAAAATTTTTGTAAATCATATTGCATAGAGCGATTGGACAAAACTGGGAAACTTTAGTTAGCCTCTTCATTTTTGGGATAAGAACCAAGTTGGTTTGATTCAATGACTTCAACAGATGACCTCTCGAGAGAAAGGAATTAAAACCTTCAACAACATCAGTTTTTAGAGCATTCAAATTCGATTGATAAAAAAGGGGGGTTAGACCATCCAACCCCAGGGCCCTATAAGCCCCCATGGACGCAATAGCCGCATAGAGTTCATTTTTTGTTCCAGGCTTCAACAGATCAACATTCATCTGGTTAGTAACTTTCCTTTAAACCAGAGATCAGAAATCAGTATCATTTCGAATTCCTTGTGAAGTATAAAGATCTTTAAAATAGGACTCCACAACATCTCTGATATAATCTTTTGAATCACACCAATCGCCATTGGGATTTTCTAGCCCCATAATTGTATTTTTTTGTCATTTGATTTGAGCTTTCCGGGGAAAGAACTTTGTGTTTTTATCACCCAGATTCAACCAGGCGATACGCGATTTTTGCTTCCAATGGAGTTCTTCATCTCGCCAAGCCGCACTCAATTCCAGCTCTAACTTCTTTATTAAGTCCCTGTTAGTACCAGTTGCATGTTCTTTCGCAGCAGTTAATTGACTCTAAATATTCTGAATATTGAGTTGAGCATTAAAACCTGACCTGGAGCTCCATTGCTTTAGTTTCCTTTGACAAGCAAACAATTTTTGTTTAACACAAAATTGTTTGGATCCCACCACTGGAAACCTCCAAGTCTCAGCCACAACTTGATGGAAATCCTCCTTCTGAACCAACTTGGCATCAAAATGCCACTGCTTTCGAACCCGAAATAGAGATATGTTTAAACAAATTAACAGAGCCATATGATCCGAACCCATAACAGAAAGATGGGACAGAGAGCAATGTTTAAACTTTCTCATATAAGTCGAGGTACATAAAGCACGATCCAAACGAGCCATAATAAAATTGTCCAATTCCCTGTTATTGCACCTAGTGAATGGAAACCCTGAAAGCCAATATCAATCAGCCCGCAATCAGAAACAAGATTACGAAAATCTCGCATCATCCATCCCTATTTCGGCTGACCTTCTCTCTTTTCCTCCTGATGTAAGATTGAGTTAAAATCTCTTGCAAGAATCCAATTAGGTCCTAACTGAAACTGTAGGCTATAAAGATATCTCTACTGTAAAGCCGTTTCTCTCTCCTCACAAGCTACGTAAACACCAGTAAAAAACCAAGAATCACCTCCCGTGGAGCCTATGATTTCGCAAGTAATATGAAATTCCGCAAAATCCACAATCTTAATCTCCCACAGGTCCGTATAAAGTAAAACCAAACCACCCGATTTGCCTGTCTAGGGAACCACGAACAGGTTATAACCTCAGAAATCAACCTCCTTAACTGAGACATTGTTTGGGAGGACCCCGCGCCTTGACAATTCCACACCAAAACATTCATGATCAACTTTCCCAAAAAAAAAAAACTTAATAACTATATACGAACATATCTCTCAAATCGCCCCTTCCACATGGATGATGTAAATCTAGTCTCCGGAAAATGGAGATTATCACATAGCTTATGTGACATATGTCGCACAAAGCTTAATAATACTTTCATCTTCACATACATACATATATATAACCATATGTTATCCCTAAAGCTTCTTAAGGAAGCTTTAAATCATTAAAATATAATAGCACATACACAAAACCTCAACACCTCCTGAACACACTTTTAACTACACTTCGGTGCACATACACACACATGAAAAGTATGCTCCCTGAGTTCTCATTTCTTTTATTTCTTTGATTCAATTTTTAAATCAATTATATGTGCGAATTAAGCTCAAATAAACATTAAATAAATTCAGAATAATAAATAAAGGACTGATTAAAAAATTCAGAATATGACAAGTTTAACTTTATTATATCACACACACACACATATATATATAGATAAATATGTATATATGTGTGCGCATATTCGTTCTTATGGTTAGGAAAAAAAGGGAGTAGAATCTAAACTTTATAATATACCTGCAAAGTATTAACTTGATTAACAATAATTATGAATTTTACTTTTAAATTTTTTTTTTTGATATTTTTATTTAATTAAAAATATGGTGATGAATGTAAAAGAGAATATAATTAGTGGAGAAAAAAAAATACGATGCAAATGAAGTGGAGAAAAAATATATAATTAGTTCCAGGTATTGTTGGTCTGAAATTATGACAATATCCAAATAAACTTACTTCTAACTTTGTGTAATTATTTTATTTTATTTTTATTTATTTTTTGAATGATAAAAGTTAATTGTACGAGATAATAAACAAGAAAAAAAATGTACAGGCCCAATTAAGGCAAGCAAGAGCAAAAGCCTAAATAAGACATTACAAGATACCCCATGACAAGCCCATCCTAAAACAAAAGAGCAATTTGCCCTCAAAAGACAGCAGCTCCCATTTACTAGTAATGGACCTAGAAAGTGGAAAATCCGAGAATGAGCACGTCATCAATTTCAATCTTACCAATTTGATAATCAATTGAAGCTGGGTAGAGTCTGCAATTCCTTTCAAGTTTAGATATTGTATACTGTTCTCCAAATATAGAAATAAATAACAAGAAGGTCACCCTCAAGATTTTACTCAAAATGTCTCTACATTATTAAATAGTGCCTAGAAATAGCCAAGGTTTTGAGGTTTTTGGAGAGGAAAAAAAAAAGTCACGACGTGGCAAAGTGTTATTAGCCAGCTGTTGAGTCTTACAAATGGGTTCTATTACATGCCACGTGTAATACAGCTCATACAAAATAAGGGATAATTTAACTTATCTTTCCTGAGGTTAGGCCTGATTACACGCGGTACTCCTTACGTTTCAAAAATTACACTGACCTCCCTCCAAACTGATCGACATTTTATTCCGGCCATTGACCATGTTAAATGACTAAAACACCCTCTAGTATTTTATTAATATCACATAAAGAATATATATTTTTTGAAATTACCATATTGTCCCTAATATTTTATTAATATCACATTAAATTATTTTATTATTATTATTATATATATATATTTTTTCCAAAAGTAAAGTATATTAAATTATTTTTTCTAAATCACAATCAAGGTAAAATATATATAGATATATAAAATTTTAGGGCAAATCATTTCAGCCTCCCCAGTCGCCTCCATCTCTATTCTCGTTCTCAACTCTGAACTTGCTCTCTCTCTCTCTGCAACTGCAATCTTGATTTTGTGTAGGGTTTCAAAGCTCATTAGTTTAAGAATAAGCCTCGCTGCTCAGAGAGATGGGGGAGTTTCAAAGGGTGGCTGCCCCTCTATGTCAAATGGATGATCCCTGAACTATATATCAATCAAAGGTTGCGACGGAGACAGGGTCATCGCTTTGAAACGCCCTAGAAGACATGCGGGGATCGGACTTCTTCTCCATATGGGATTTCACGGCGGAGCCCTGCGACTTCACCGGCGTGTATTGCGACGGAGACTGGGTCATCGCTTTGAATCTCGGTGACCCAAGGGCCGGTTCGCCTGGTCTGACCAGACGCCTTGATCCTTCAATCGAAAAACTCTCCGCTCTCGCCGAGTTCACCTTTGTCACGGGTCGGATCATTGGCGCTCTGCCTGAAACTTTATGTCAGTTGAACAACCTACTGTTTCTCGCCGTCAGCAGGAATTTCATCTCCGGTGGGATTCCGGCAACTCTAGATTAGCTTCGTGCTCTACGAACCCTCGATCTTAGTTACAATCAAATCAATAGAAGTATTCCTCAGTTGGTCGCAGGTCTACCGGCGTTGTCAAACGTCATTCTCGGTCACAATCGTCTCTCCGGTTCGGTCCTGACGTTCGCGTCATAAACCTTAACCCGCGTCGACCTCAAGCACAACGCACTCTCCGGTTCTCTCTCACCCACTTCACTCCCTCCTTCACTACAGTACCTTTTATTGTCTTGGAACCAATTAATCGGACCCGTGGATCGGCTCTTAACCTGGCTTAACCAGTTGAAGTATCTCTACCTAAGCCTGAACCCGGTAACAATCCCTTTCATTGTCTTGGAAGAGATGAAGATGAGTTCACGGGTATTTATTTTATTTTATTTATTTTCTTTTTTTTCTTGGGTATATAGGTTATTTTAATACAAAACTTAGGGTTAAAATGTCTTTGCAAATATAGTAAGGGCAAATGTGGTATTACATGGTTAAAATAGCTGATGTCATCAAAAATCATCATTGTCCGGCGTTGACTTTCACCGGAGGGGGCTAAGTGTTACGACGAAGCAAACCTTGAGGGAGGACAATGTAATTTTTGAAACGTAAAGGGTATTGCCTGTAATTACGTCTAACCTCAAGGGAGGTAAGTGAAATTATCCCTATAAAATAATTATAGATTAAATGCTTAAATATAGGGATGGCATCGGGGCGGGGTGGGGTGGGGATCTCATTTCCCATACCCATCCCCGGCTAAAAATTTCACCCCCATCCCCATTAAAAAATTCAATCCCACCCCCATCCCCGGCCCCGTCCCCGTTCCACCCCGCCCCCGATTAGGTTCTCTTGATTCTCAATATCACAGTTCCAGGATTAAAAAAAAAAAAAAAAATCACAGCTCCAGGATTAAAATAAAAAAATCACAGCTCCAGGATTAGAAATAAAAAAATCACAGTTCCAATTGTAAAAAAAAAAAAAAAAATTCACAGTTCAATCAAAACCAAAATGATTTGATCCATTATATATATATAGGTTTTCTAATAATTTGATGGGATAACTCCAGCCTTACGACTATAAACATTGTAAAATATTGGAATAAACTCAAAAAAGTAAATAAATGAATAAAATCATAATTCCACAGATCCAAAATCCAACACTCCAAATATATATATACACACTTACATATGCATATACCAGTGAGGGCCGAGGGGGAAGAGCCGACGCTGGTGAGGGGGAGGAGCCCATACCGGTGAGGGGGAAGAGCCGATGCCGGAGACGGATTCGGAAGGACGCGGAAGAAACGATGTCGGAGACGAATTCGGAAGGACGCGGGAGAATCGATGTCGGAGACGAATTCGGAAGGACGCGGGAGAATCGATGTTGTTGTCGATTCTTAGGAGAAGAAAGAGAGAAAATGATGAAGGAAGAAGGAGGCCGTGACTTGGGTTGCCGCCTCAGTTTAAAAATAGACAAGATTTTAGGGTTTCAATATATATGGTATATATATAGTATAGGCTAATTTAGTAAATATAATAAAATAGGTAAGGGTATTTTAGTAGTTACACACTTAATCGGGGCGGGGCGGGGATACCCCATCCCCGGCCCGGGCGGGTTTTCACAATTTATCCCCATCCCCGTTTACATAAAAGGGTCCCCCATCCCAGTAATAAACGGGGCGGGGTGGGGCCTCAACGGGGATGGGGAATTTGCCGTCCCTACTTAAATAACACAAATGAAGTTACAAGAGTCACATCTTGATCAACTCTGTATCATCGGATGTTCCGTTCTTTGTTTTTTTTTTTTTTTTTTTTTTGGTAAAATACATTCACACCCCCTGAGGTTTGGCAAAATGATACTTAGAGGAAACTTACCTGTTTTTTGGACAAAGACACCTCCTGAAGGTTCAAAAATGACCAAAGACACCCCTTTACATGAAATTTTTTCCAAATTACCCTTTGACCGTTTAGGAGACTTTTTTTTTTTTTTTTTTTTAACTTTACAATTTAATAAATTAGACCAATCTACCCTCATGAATAATTTATGCATAAAAAAAATAAAAATAAACTTTATATTATTCACTTTTTTTTTTTTTTTTTTTTTGTTACTTATTTTATAAATGTCCCAACTTCTTAAAAATGTAGACGTCTAAAATGATTTTTTGATTCAATACATATATTTCAAATAAATTATATTTCATTATTACTTCTTTTCTTTTTCTTTTTTATTTTTAAATTAAGATTCTTAATTCTTTCATCTAAAAAAATTAAATTTCTTTTCCTTAAAAATAAAAAATATGGTACCAGTATAACTTTATACATCTTAAATTATATATCAAATATTATGCATTTCTCAATATAAAAGAAAATAGGTACCAGTATAACTTTATGCATCTTAACTTTATGCATGCCTTTTTTTTTTTTCCCATTGTTTTCTTATTTTTTTTCCCTTTGTTTTATTATTTTTTTTCCCTTTTACGTTGGGATATATATAATATTTGATATATAATGTAAGATGCATAAAGTTATACTAGTATCATATTTTTTATTTTTAAGAAAAAGAGATTGGTTTAATTTTTTTAGATGAAAGAATTAAGCATCTTAATTTAAAAATAAAAAAGAAAAAGAAAAAGAAAAGAAGTAATAACAAAATATAATTTATTTGAAATATATGTATTGGATCAAAAAATTAATTTTAGACGTCTGCATTTTTAAGAAGTTGGGACATCTATAAAGTAAAAAAATAAAAATAAAAAAATAAATAAAAAAATAAATAAATGAACAATATATTAAATTATAAAGTTAAAAAAGTCTCCTACACGGTCAAAGGGTAATTTGGTCAATTTTTCATAGAAAGGGATATTTTTTTATATTTTTGAATCGTCAGGGGTATCTTTGCCCACAAACTAGGTTAATTTTATCTGAGTATCTTTTTGTCAAATCTGTAAGTGTGACTGTACTTTACTTTTTTTATTTTTTATTTTTATTTTTTATTGCCAAATCGGATGTTCCGTTCCACACGACACTCGTTCACTTCTTATCATGAATATTTCAGAAAGCGGGCAGTGCTCGTTATAACCGAGTCGGTTGCCCCCGACTTGGTTAAAAAAAATTATTTCTTCATCGGGACTTCAAACCGGAGACTATTTCTGTCTTTATTCGACACTCGGAGTCGCAACCCGCAAGAGAGGATATCGAAGGTCGTCCTCGACAACTCTCTCAAAAAGTCGGTTTCTTCCCTCTACTAAGCAAACTGTAGCAACTTTCTCTCTCTATACTCTCTATATTAGTCCGGAGACTATTTCTGTCTTTATTGGAGACTTGGAGTCGCAACCCGCAAGAGAGAGTATCGAAGGTCGTCCTCAACAACTCTCTCAAAAAGTCGTTGAGGAAGACAAGTATCATGTTCTTCCCTCTACTAAGCAAACTGTAGCAACTTTCTCTCTCTATAATCTCTATATCAAGCAAACCAAGTAGGAGTATTTGTTTATGTGAAAGAGGGATATGTGTTTTCTCTTTTAAATCCAAACATTGAAGTCAATTTTGAGGATTGATCTAGAGAATTAATTCAATGTGAGAACAACCACGATAATATTTTCGTTTAGGTCTGCAATATGTTACTCTATGTGGTACTCTCTTTGCTCCGACTCGCAAGATCCTCCATTGTGGAAAGGTAAAAATATTTTTAATCTATGAACCAAACAAATTCAATAACATGAAGTTTTGAAGAATCAAGAACATCAAGGGCAAATACAAATTTTGCCAAAAATCTACACCATTTTGCACCATTTTATAAATAGAGAGAGTGAGGGTTCTTATTTTAATTCAAATTTGGAAGTTAAATGGCGGCGTGAGAGATTTTATTTTCCTTAATGCATAAAAGCCACTGAATTGGGATGCGAGAGAGTCGGTGTCAACCGACTCGGTCCATAAGATACACCCTCTTGATCAGGACTTTTGAGTCAGATTTCTCCTTATATTGGAGACTTTGGTGTCGCAACTGGGAAGATTTGTAAGAGGGAAGAAAATGGCTGTGGGCATGGAGGAGACAGTGAAGCCTCGTAACGACAACAGGGAGTATCGAAGGATCGTCCTCAAGAACTCTCTCGAAGTCCTGCTTATCAGTGATCCTGATACCGATAAGGTCAGGCAATTTCTTCAATCTTTAGGGTATTTTTTTTTTTTAAATACTCTGATTTCGATTCAAGATTTACAATCTTGATATTTCTATCTACTTGTTCAGAGTGCTGCTGCCATGGATGTCGGTGTTGGTTCTTTTAGCGATCCCGAGGGTCTCGAAGGCCTTGCTCATTTTCTTGGTAAAAATCGTCAATTTGATATTTTACCATAGGGTTTAGGGTTTATGTGAATTTCTTAGTGGAAAATTTGTTTACTTTTAGCAGACGCGCTTGAATTGCCATTAGCGATGATGTTTTTTCCTATATATCGGGAATTCCCGTGAAAAAAGAAATAAAAAAAAATAAATAAATTACTTGCATCAATACTTCTGAACTCAAAATTTGTTACTCCGTGATGTAGTTTGACCAAGACTGGCCTGACAGTATTTTTTTCTACTTTCTGACCTCATACCTGTTGCCTAGAGGTGAAAAGTGTATTCAAAATCGAATTGCTGAAGCTGAAGCAGCTACAACTGCCTTTGTGTGAGCAGGGGCTAGAATTGGTGTTGGCCAGCCATGCACGTAGTGTAACTTAACATGGTTTCACATATACTACTGCCATAGATTGTAGAAGAGCGTGTCTAATTCTTTGCCTTGATGTTTAAGTATTGGATTGTGTCAACTGTCAACATTTTACTTTGGTAATTCCTACCCCACTCTCTTTTCATGTAAAGGTTTGACCTCATATTGGTGCATGGAGGTGCAAAATCTAGCATCAGCTTGCAGGCATCAGCAGAGATGGCTTGAGCTCATCCAAGTCCTTGCATGCATTAACCTTGGTTTGGATGTCTAGTTTAATACATAGCATTGGCACCTTGGGAAATTCCGGATATATTCTGGACTTCCCTTTTCCAATATTGTTCAATATTGGTACATCCACTTACTTAGCTTTGACTATTCTAGTTGTTTTCCACATTTAAGAGTGTCTGAGCTAGCTTTGTAATCCTAACCTGTGAGAATTTGGATGTTTTCTAATTTTTAATGATAAAGGCTGCTATGCTAATTATTGAACCCAGATTTTGCTAAAAGGCTCATTGGTGAGGATCTATGCATGAAGATCATCTACCATATTTGCTTATTTTGGAGTCAAACTAGGATTATGTCGTGATATAGGAAAAATATGAAAATACAGTCAGTCTCTGCTAAAGGTAAAGGGAAGGGCTGGGATGATCAGGGTTTGGTTGTATAGAGAGGTGCAAATACGAAAAAGGTTTCTGGCGTTAGGGGAAATGTCTATATATGTAAGGATTAGGCTTATGGAAGTGAAAACATTACATAACTATGTATAGACTTGGCTTTATAGTTGGAAACTACTGGACATTAACAAGTACATGAATTTATTGAAGTCCACAAATGATGATCAATATCACAACTTGATCTATGGAGGAAATTATTGTTTCTATGCTTAAGTTCTCTGTTATTTCTACTTTTTTTTGTTGGGTTTCAGGGAGAGATTATAGATCTATGGAGGAAATTATTGTTTTCTTGGCCTCTCTGAAGGTTTAAGGTGCCCTTTGGCCCTTTTGTTTTCTTTTGTTTCTTCGGGCTTCGCTCTCCTTTTGAGCGTTTTTAATAAAATCTTACTTATCAAAAATATATATATATATGTATATGACTTGAGTCAAGCTAAAACTTGATTTCGAGAGGTCTTATGTGGGTCTCGCTTGAAGTCGAGCAAATTTCAACATTTTATCTATTATTTGATATATATATATATTCGAGATCTTCATATATGCCTGATTTATTTCTTTGAATCATATTGGTAGTTTTGTCTTTCTCCAGCATCTTTTCACATCTGTCCCATTCCTCTTTTTTAGTTTATTTCGCTTTTCAGTTCTTTGTTTTGTTATAAGATAATGGTTCATGTTTTTTTAGCATAAACCTTGTCCTTTGCACATGGGGATCTTAATGCTCAAACACTTTTGGTTTGTCTAGTGGTACTTCAGAACCCTTGACTGGTGTCTATGGCTTTAGCTTAGGGAAGTGCTGTTGTTTCTATATTTACTTTTTGAGAATTGCCTTTTAATTTTAAATGTGTTGTACTGCAGAGCATATGCTGTTTTACGCAAGCGAAAAGTATCCTTTGGAGGATAGTTACTGTAAATACATCACGGAGGTACTTGCTTATATTACTTGTTATATGTAACCAAGCCTCCTTGATTTTTTTTGTTAGTAATGCTTTGCATTCTAAAAACATTCATTTTATTCTCCCTTCTCTAGTTGTTGTGCAACCTGGGGTTTGTTTCATGTCTTTGTGTCCTTTTAAAGAACCTTCATGCTTGTGATTAGTGATTAGTGAACTAATACTATATAATTTAAAATTGAAAAATTTATAAATCAATTTGAATACAATTTTTTTATATTATATTATTCTTATTAGTATATTTATTGAGAAAAAACACAATTCTAAAGAGGAGGAAAATGAACTAGTTATGAAAACTGATATGAAAAGGGAAAAAAAATAAATAAATAAAGAAGAGGAAGAGATGGGTTATTGGTAAAAGAAGAAGTTGTAAAGAAAAAAACATTGCTCAAGAATTAAATTTTATTCATCAATTGTTTACTTTGATTCCACTTTGAGAAAATATGTCATTATTACCTTGATGAAATTATTAAGAGAAAAATATGGCATTTTAACTTAAACAAAATTTAACAAAACATAGTTAGCAGGAACAAAATAGAAAAGTGCTTTAATAATTTATATAATTTATATAAGGAGTAACTATAAAATTTGTCATCTAACACGTGACAACTAAAGAGTAGCTATGAGAAGTAGCTATAAAATTTTGTATTTCCAGTGCTCACTTTTCGATTCTTGTGAATGGTGCTCCTACGGGTTTTTTTCTCTAGCTCGAGGGGCTTGAGACAGGGGATCCTCTCTCCTCCTTCTTGTTTCTGTTTGTGATGGAGGCCCTTAGTAGATTGATGAAAAGGGCTACCAAGTTGGGTCTTTTGAGAGGCTTTCGGGTGGGTTGGGATGCTGCTTCACAGTTGGAGATCTCTCATTTGATGTTTGCTGATGACACTTTAGTTCTTTGTGATGCGAATGTGTCCTAGATTAGATATCTGAGATGTGTTTTGATTTGGTTCCAAGTTGTCTTCGGCCTTAAGGTGAATGTTGCTAAGACTGTTTTGGTGCCGGTTGGGGAGGTCCCTGAGATTGAGGCTTTTACTGACATTCTTGGTTGTCGTACTGGTTCCTTTTCCATTTCTTACTTAGATTTGCCTCTGGGATGGGAGGAGGATTTGTTTTTGGGAGGATGTGTGGTGTGGGGATGTTCCTCTCGCTCTCGCTTTTTCTCAGCTTTACAGTATTGCTTTGGATAGGCAGGCCATGGTGGTTAACTGTTATCACTTTGATAGTGGAAGATTGGTTTGGGATGTTCAATTCAGGCGTTTGTTTTAGGATTGGGAGATCGAGGAGGCCATTCGTTTCTTGGAGCTGTTGTATCGCCATAGGATTGTGGTGGAGGATTTGGATTGTTGGTCTTGGGTTGCAAACTCTCAGGGGCGTTTTGAGGTGAGGTCTTTCTTCAGGTGTCTCTCGATTGATCACGGAGTTCGTTTTCCTTGGAAGTCTGTTTGGCGCTTTAAGGCTCTTCTCAAGGTGGCTTTCTTTGTGTGGACTTCAATTCTGGGTAGGATCTTAACCCAGGATAACTTGAGAAGGAGAAACCAGGTGGTGGTCAATCTTTGTTATATGTGTCTTCGTGATGAGGAAACAGTGGATCGCCTTCTCATTCATTGCTCTTTGGCTAGAGAGTGCTGGGATTTGATGATTGGCTTATTTGGGTTTTCTTGGGTTATGCCTGGATCCGCTAGAGGGTTGATTGAGGCATGGAGAGGTTGCCTTGTGGGGGCTCACAATCAGGATGCGTGGAGGTCTACGCCGCTTTGTGTGTGGTGGTGTATTTGGCTTGAAAGGAATATGAGACATTTTGAAGGGAAGGTGATGTCAATTTCGGTGCTTAAATTCTCGATTCTTTCCTCTTTTTTGTTGGGTTTCAGGGAGAGATCATAGATCGTTGGAGGAGATTGTTGATTTTTTGGCCTCCTTGAAGCTTGAGGCCTTTTGTGGTCTTTTGTATTTTTCTTGGGATCCGCTCCCCTTTTGAGCGTTTTTTATAAAATTTTATTTATCAAAAAAAATATATGTTATTGTTGTTGGCATTATTGTTATCTTGGTATCACAATATTTTAAACATTTTAGTTTTTATTACTTCTCATGAATTGATTTACAAAGAAGGTTTGTATGTTTTTATTAAATACAAGGAGACATTAGAATAATTTGTTCTTCTCTCTCTTGAATTCTTATAATAGATATTATACTTGTGTATATGTACATGTTAATAAAACAATGATATATTGTTGTAAAATTCTACCAACAATGAACTTATATATTTATTTTACAAGATTTGAGCTTTCAAAAGTAGGCTAAAAGGTTCGAATTAAAATTTTATATGAGTTTTGAGGTGACACAAGTTATATTTTTTTATGAATTCATAATTATTGGGATGATGAATAAGTGTTTTGATAATTTTATTTATTTATTTATTTTTTTGTGGGGTGGGGTTTGGTTTGTGGGGGCAATTAAAATTTTAGATGAATTTTAGAGGTCACAAGTAAGTGTATTTATATAACATAACTATTTTAATGAGGGTATAATAACAAAGTGGAAAACATTTGGGGGGACCGTGGCCCCTGCTGGCTCCTCTCTAGCTCCGCCCCTGCTCCTTCTTTGAGCTTTTGTTTTAAACATTTTTTAAAAATGTTTTTTTTTTTTTTTTTCCCCACATAATAGGGTCGTATAATTTCTGTTTCGTGTGCATCTCATGTTCAATGATGATATCCTTTACTTTCCGGAAGGAAAAATGGTTTGACATAAAGGCAGAAAAGTAAGAAGGGAGGAATTAGAAGTTACTTAATGGTGCAGACTTTCAATTTTTCTTAACAGACAAAATAGATGCTTAAAATCAAGTACAATACTGCAATTTCCAAGGTGAGACACCAAACAGAAAAGATGAACAAGGAGGAAGTTGTAAAAAAGAACAAAACAAGGATGATGAGAGAGGGTAGAAAGATGGGTGGCTGGCTCCAAAATCATCTCAAATGTCTCCACAATTAGAGTTGGGGCATTCAGTTTATGAAGGAAATGTGACAACCTTCTAAGCACAATATGATAGGTATGGAATAAAACTTCTAGATTGCACTTAGAAGGGGACAAAAAAAAAAAGGAACCTTTAGATTGCTAATACCTACAGTACCTTAGCACATTGTGGGAGATTTGAAAAGAAGCAGTGCGACTCATTTCATTCAGAATGGCCAGTTGGTCATTGCTATATTGGCCTTAGATCACCTTTTCATCCTTTGCATAATGAGTGAATTATTTTTGTGATATTGCTTACTCAAATTGTTATTTTTAATATTCCATGTGTTTTTTTTTTTTTTTTTCCCTGTTAATTTGTTTATTTATTTATTTATGTTCATTTATTAGCATGGAGGTAGCACAAATGCTTTTACAGCTTCTGAGCATACTGACTATCACTTTGATGTTAACAACGACTGTTTCGAAGAGGCCTTGGACAGGTAGATGCTGTTTTCCTTTGTGTTGGCTGTCTCTTCTCTTTATTCCCAAATCTTTGGGTTCTTATGTTTTCATTTGGTTTGCTGTTCAGATTTGCACAGTTCTTTGTCAAACCATTGATGTCACCTGATGCAACCATGAGGGAAATAAAAGCAGTTGATTCTGGTTAGCATTTATATTTTTGGAGCTAGTCTAATGCCTTCATATCCAGTTTACTTTGAATCACAGTTGATTGCTGTTCTCTCTCTCTCTCTCTCTCTCTCTCTCTCTCTATACTTGTGTGTGTGTACATATCTATCTATATCTCTTCCCTTATGCAGAGAACCAAAAGAATTTGCTGTCTGATCCTTGGAGAATGAACCAGGTATGAATTAATTCTCCACTTACTTTGTAAGCATGCTATAACTTTTTTTTTCCCTTTCCTTTTTGATAGGCCCTTCTAGTAATTGCTAGATGGTGAAATTTAGGTTATAAATGTGGTTAAAAGTTAAGGATGCATTTGTAATTTCCAGGATAAGGGAATCATGGATTTTGTTCCAAAAACTCTGTTGGATATCTTTTTAACGTTTTTGTTTTTATTATCAACACATTGCAAACTCAGATATTAGTGGGGTTGTATGGCTAATCTGTACTTTGGAATTTCTGTGTGTGTCTCTCTCTCACTCTCTATCTATCCCCCTACTTTTTTTTTTGCAGTGCATACATATTGTTTTCTTTCATCTCATATTGTTATGCATCTAGAAGTCACAGCACAAATATGAAGGCAGTAGGAGTTTCTCGAACTGTTTCCTCTATTTGTCTTTCCAAAACCTCAAGATGCCTATTGGTACTATGGTTTTAATTTTGATACACATTATTTTTAGGTTTCTGAGCTGAGAGAGTTCTGCTTCAAATTTTCTGTGGACTTGTGATTCCTCTAAAGTAACAGGGCCATAAGTTTTGAGAATATGTTTTTTTATTGGTTCATAAGAGTTAGATGGCACAATTACTTCCAAGCATTTGCGTTATAATGACTGATCATCTTCTCTTGATCCATGTATCACACCCTTGCTGATCCAATGCCCAAGAAATAGCACTTTGGTCTGAGTATCATTTCACTACAGCTTCTTTTCCGGCTTAACCCAGAAAGGCTAGAACATGTCACTTTGTTATCCCTGAACAAAATAGAATATAATAACCACTGATACAGCAAGTTCACAGGTTCTCTTTGAATTCCTTTTGCCAAAGCCATCCAAGGGGTTTCCTAACAAGAAGGGGTTTCCTTAGAATCTCATTAATGAGAAGTAGGGGTGGCAAACAGGACGGTTGGGTTGGGTTTGGGACGGGTCAAATATGGATTATAACCCATATTTAATCCGTTTGTTGTGGGTCAAATATGAGTTGAGTCAAAATAGATCGGGTTAACCTAGTGACCGGCGTTATTATTAAAAAAACTTGAACAATTCATTCTTAAATTGGGATAATGTCAACAACCTTTCTGGAAATTAATTTTACGAAATTTGAAGATAAAAGTTAAGTTGGAAGGCTGACCCGTTTATATGAACCAACCCGTTTACAATAGATCCGACCCATTTACAATAGATTCAACCCGTTTACAAAGGAACCGACTATTTTTTTTTTTTTTTTTTTTACAAAAATCTTTGAAAAACGCTAATTATGAAGTTTGAAGATAAAAGTTTAAGTTGGAAAGGCTGTCCCATGTATATGACCCAACCTGTTTACAAAGGAACCAATTTTATTAAAAAAAATATTTGAAAAATATATTCTAAACTTGGGCTAATGTCAATGTCCTTTCTTGGAAAATAATTATCATAATAAAAACAGATTAAAGCCCACCAGGAAAATCTTCCTATAAGAATAATTTACAGAGTCAATTGAACACAAAGATTCACTTTTTCTATACGAAAAAAAATTATTTAAATTTATATAAGGACTCACATAAGGTAGACACCAATATTTTGCCTCTGAAAAATGAATTGGTTGGAGGTCAAATAATCTACACATAATTACTAATAATACAGAAAATGAACATGTAAAAAGCTCCTAATACTTGATCAACCGAACTGAAAGAGAACACTGAACAATATCTAACAAAAGCAACACATATAAACAATAAAAAAATCAATCTAAGAGGTGAATCAAGAGAGTGCGACCCAGAGAGAGAGAAAACGCCTAGAGAGAGAGACAATGCAAATAGAGCGGCTAGAGAGAGAGACGCACAAGATTGAATAATTAGGGTTCCTTTTGGTAGGTGGTTAACTGTTTCTATAGGTGGTGGTGGTTTATACATGTGATTCACAGGGGTTGAATGTGGTTCAATCCAAATCCATTAATGGTTCACCCAAATCCATTAATTACTGGGCGGATTTGGGCGGGTTGATGGGTTGGGTCATTTTTTGCCAGCCCTAATGAGAAAGAAGCCTCTTCCTAGGGATAGAGGGTAGTGACGAATATTCGGACAAAAGGCTTTCTTGGTTCATTTATTTCAAAGTTTCATGGGTATGTCTTCATAAGGGCCTCAACCAGTCAGCCAGGCAGAAGCCTGAACTCCAAGGGTGATTTTGGAAGGGTGATGAGAATTGCATTTTGCTGTTTTGATGAAGGTGGTAGAGAAAATATTTGTTATTAATGGAGCCAAGGTCTCAAGGCACTAATGCCTGTCATCCTGACAAATACACAATACTTAACAAAAGGAGAAATGAAGCCACTAAAAGGTTTAGTGATCATTTATGTTGCATGGACCCGGTCTTGCTTCAAAGATTCTAGAGTACTTCTCACTTAATGACCAACAAATAGACACAAGGATTGCACCTTCCACAATTCTGAACGTCTAGTTCTTTTAAGTTTTAGTAGGTAGGAACTACACGAAGTATGAACATTCTTTTTTTTTGATAAGTAAGAATTTATTAAAAACGCTCAAAAAGGGGAGCGGAAACCAAAGATACAAAACAAAAGGCTAAAGGGCGCCTTAGACCTTAAGAGAGGCCAAAAAAACAATAATTTCCTCCGTAGATCTATAATCTCTCCTTGAAACCCAGCAAAAAAGAGTACAAATAACAGGAACTTAAGCATAGAAACAGGCTTCTCTTTTCCATCAAAATATCTCCTATTTCTCTCGAGCCAAATACACCACCAAATACAAAGCGGCGTAGCCCTCCAAACATCTTGAATGGAAGCCCCAACGGATACGCCTCTCCAAGCTTCAATCAACCCTCTAGAAGAACAAGGCATAACCCATTGAACCCCAAATAAACCAAGCATCAAATCCCAACAATCTCTGGCCATACTACAATGTAAAAGGAGGTGATCAATTGATTCCCCATTGCACAAGCACATATAACACCGATTGACCACCACCTGATTCCTCCTCCTCAAATTGTCCTGGGTTAAAATCTTGCCTAGGACTGAGGTCCAAGCAAAAAGGCGACCTTGCGGGGAGCCTTGGAACACCAAATAGACTTCCATGGGAAGGGTTCTCCGTGATGAAACGAAAGGCATCTAAAAAAAGATCTAACCTCAAAACGGCCTTGCGAGTTAGGAACCCAGAACCAACAATCCGACTCCCCAAAAGAGATCACCTGGCTATACAAAAGCTCCAGAAAGCGAGAAACATCCTCGATCTCCCAATCCTGAAAATGCCTCCTGAACTGAACATCCCAAGTCAGTCTCCTGTTATCAAGATGATAACAGTCAACAACCATGGCCTGTCGGTGAGAAGCAATCCTATAAAGCCGTGGGAAAGCGAGAGCAAGAGGGCGTTCCCCACACCAGATATCCTTCCAAAAACTGATCTTCCTTCCATCTTTAATTCGAAAGTGAACATGCTTGCAGAAATCATCCCAACCCCTCCGAATGAAATTCTAAACTCCCACCCCCCTTGGGCCACGCCTCGCCAGAGAGCACCACCCACCGCTACTTTCCCCAAATTTGCTCTCAATAACTCTCCTCCAAAGCCAATGCCTCTCTATCCCAAACCTCCATAGCCATTTACCAAGGAGAGCCTTATTAAAAGGCAACAACCTCCTTAACCCTAAGCCTCCAAACCAAATTGGACGGCACACTTGCTCCCACCGAACCAAGTGAAACTTGAACTCTTCTCCTTTCCCCCCCCTAAAGGAAGTTGTATTGCAATCTTTCAATTCTCTCGGCCACTGAAGAAGGAATCTGAAACAAAGAGATGAAGTAAGTAGGAAGGCTAGAGAGGGTGCTCTTAATCAAGGTAACCTGACCCCCCTTGGACAGGTACTGCTTTTTCCAACCCGCCAACCTTCTTTCAAACCTATCGACAACCGGATCCCAGCTCCCCACACATCTCGAAGGAGCACCCAAAGGCAATCCTAAGTAAGAAATGGGAAAAGAGCCAGTACAACATCCAAGGATCTGCGCAAGCATCTTAATCTCGGGAACATCCCTAACAGGCACAAGCAGACTCTTTCCAACATTAACCTTAAGGCCAGAGACCACTTGAAACCAAATCAAAACGCATCTCAAGTGCCTCAACTGGGACGCGTCCGCAGCACAAAACACAATAGTATCATCCGCAAACATCAAATGGGAGACTGCCAATTGACTAGCAACATCCCTGCCCACTTGAAAACCTCTCAAAAAACCCAGCTCCACAGCCCTCGTCAATAATTTGCTAAAAGCCTCCATCACAAAAAGGAACAAGAAAGGGGAAAGCGGATCCCCTTGCCTCAAGCCCCTCGAGCTAGAGAAAAAACCCGTCGGAGCTCCGTTCACAAGGACAGAGAACCGAGCGCTAGAGATGCAAAAAAGAATCCATCTCTTCCACCGCTCACCAAAACCCATTCTCTCCAACAGGTAGAGAAGGAAACTCCAGTTCGCATGGTCGTACGCCTTTTCAATATCCAGCTTACATAGAACACCCGGAACACCGCTGCTCAACCGAGAATCAACACATTCACTAGCAATAAGGACTGAATCCAAAATCTGACGACCACCCACAAAGGCATTCTGAGAGTCAGAAATGACGCCATCCATCACCTTTTTCAACCTAGAGGCCAAGACTTTCGCAATCAACTTGTAAAAACATCCCACCAAACTAATAGGGCGGAAATCTTTAACATCCATTGCCTCTCCCTTCTTTGGAATTAGAGCAATAAAAGTTGCATTCAAACTTTTCTCAAAAGAGTCCTGCACATGGAAAGCATGAAAAGAGCCCATCACCTCTTCACTAACCACCTCCCAACATTCCAAAATGAACCGCATAGTAAAACCATCAGGACCAGGGGCTTTATCCCCATTACAACTCTTCAAAGCAGCGAGAACTTCCTCCTCTGAAAAAGGCTCGTCCAAAACAGAGCACTCCTCACCCAAAATAGAATCAAAATGAATCCCATCAAGCGAAGGACGCCAAACTGCTGATCCAGTGAACAACTTCGAGAAGTACTCAGAAAAATTCTTGCAAATCTCCTCCTCTTTACTAATCAACACCCCATCCACCCGAATCCTCCCAATGTGGTTACTCCTTCTGTGAGCATTGGCAAGTCTATGAAAGAATTTAGTGTTATTATCACCTTCCTTAAGCCACAAGGCTCTAGATTTCTGTCTCCATGAGATCTCCTCCATAACAGCAATCTCAGCAAACTTCGTTTGACACTCCAACCTCCTAAGCTTCAAAGGAACCGTCAATAGACCCAGGCTCTCCATCTTATCAATATTAGCAATCTCAGATAGAACTCGATTCTTCCTCCAGGCCAAATTACCAAAAACCTCTTTGTTCCAAACTTTGAGATCATTCTTCAAAAAACGCAACTTGCTTGCTAAAGAATGACTAGGAGTGCCAGCCACTCCGTATCCCGCCCACCAGGATCGGACTCTCTCCAAAAAACCTTCAGCCCGGAGCCACATATTCTCAAATCTAAAAGGAGAATTTCTGCTACGCATCCCACCACAATCTAATAACAACGGAACATGGTCAGACAAAGGACGAGCCAAAGTGGCCTGAACAACATCAGAAAATTTCTCCTCCTAATCACTCGACACCAAGAATCTATCAAGACGTGAAAGAGACGGAGGAAAACGTCCACTAGACCAAGTGAAAGGCCCACCCACCAAAGGCAAATCAAGCAAACCAAAGTCATCAATAAACTCTGAGAAGGCCATCATATTAGCCGTCCACCTGCCCCCTGTCGACCTCTCAAAATGGGAACGCATCACATTGAAATCCCCCCCGATACACCATGGCAGTAACCATTGACTACGAATCTCCCCCAGCTCTTCCAATAGCAAATGGCAATCACTATCCTCCGTAGGCCCATAGACTCCAGAAAAAACCCAACGAAAGCCATCCTCCACTATGGACAAAACACAGGATGCCGAGAAAAGTCTAGCCTGAGAGTCCAACAAAGAGATCCATCGGACATCCCACATGATCAGGATACCACCCGAAGAGCCAATCGCATCCAAGGCAAACCACTCCACGAATCTCCCACCCCACAAACTTCGGACAATCACATCTGACATCGAGGCAATCTTGGTTTCTTGAAGGCACACTAGATGACCACCTGCTTTTCGAATTACTGATTTCACCACTTTCCTTCTCGCCGGGTCGTTGAGACCCCGGACATTCCATGAAAGAATTTGAAGCTTCATAAGGAAACAGTAGAGTTGACCGTCTCATCCCTCCTTCCACTGACCTTCCCCCTAGCCCCCCTCTTCCTTCTTTCATAAGTAACAAGAGTCGAGGGACTTGAACTCCCTTCCTCCTCTCTCGCTACTGGAACACTCCCCCTACTATCCGTTCTACCCGCAAACTGAGCATTAAGAACATCAAGGAATAAATCTGTCGCCTCCTCCATCCGACCCTCAAAAGATACACCCAAAAGAGAACCTATCTTAACTCCTTTTTCCTTCAACCATTCATTCTCCAAATCAGCCAACCTTGCATCAAATCCCATCCCTTCCACAGAATTCCCATCCGGTCTAACAACAGCCAAAGGTGTAAGCAAATCAACATCAGACTCACATCCGTTCCACAAAACCATGCCCAAATCCCCATGAACAGAGGAACACGATCCATCCTCCCCAATCTCAACAGATGACAAAGATGGAGAGCAGCTAGAAAGTGGGGTCCCAAACACCTCATCAGCCAAAAGATCATTCTGCTCAAAAAGAGAACCCTTTGACACAAGATGAGCCCTCAAATCGTTTAATAGCACAGCAGCTGAAACATCGGCAATTCTTATCTTCACATCCCGGCCCACACACACAGTAATTCCGTTACTGCTAACATCACATAACCGAGAGGGACCCATTACAACACTGCCGTCTTCACCAGATCCTTTCTCAAAAACTGGCACCGGCTCCCTTTCAAAAATCGGAGACAAGCACTTTGAAACAGAAGACACCACTCTTATTTTCGGTACCAAGTTTCGTCGAGAAACCCCACAAAGGCGAAAAGAGGAAGAAGAAGGTAGAGTAGGAGAAGGATCAGGCGATACAAAAGACTTACCCGATCCAGTGCCAATCTGCGAAACCGGAATCTACTTCTGTTTTTCCTTTCTAGACCATCTTCTACGAAGAGGGGGGAGAAGCACTTTCTTCTTCATACGATGTCCCTGCAGATGCCCCTTAGGACGACGATGACTTCTCGAAGCTTCTGGGAACTCTTTGAACAGACGGACAGCGTCTTCCACAACATCACTTAAAGGCTCATATCGGTTACCCAATTCTGGCCCAGAATAAACATTAGAAGAACCCGGTCCTCCCTTTAAATCACAGCCCAAGTTATCCGATCCTTGGCCCAGACATACAACATTTAAAGAGTGGGCCGCTCCACTTCCATCCGGACCACAAGAAGACAATCCAGTTGGCCCACCAAAAGAAGATTTGTTCGATCTAGAAACCTTGACCACCGGCCCATTATTAGGCCCAACCACCGATTTAAGCCCAAAATCAGCCTTACCATTGTTCAGAGCCCACGATTTTGACAAAACAGTGGATGCAGCTGTCATCCACTTTGAACGGCCAAGTCCTCTGTGCCAACCATGTGTATGGCCATCCACGTTCCTTTTCCCACGCGCTTGATTGAACATTCTTACCAGTGAAGATTATACGTTATTCATTTTGTGGAAATTAAGCGTCTGTATTGCCATCTTATTTTTAATTAGTTTTTACATATTCCCCACAAAAATATGTAAGGCCACCTTCATTTGGCCGTTTGCATTTTTAATACCCCTAAGGCTGGTCATCCTCAAACATTTAGAAAGATCGATCAATTTGGTACTTACTGCTTCCATGTCACTAGGGCTTCAATCGAGATTTGCTGGCATTTTCACAAAAGGGGGGCGGGGGGGTGTTGCATTTGCATGGAAGGAGGCAAATACTCAACTCAATAAAACCTCTTTCCCAACTATTTAGGTCGGCTACATGAATCCTGTTTTTCCATTCCACCCTTTCTAAGGCCATAGTTTCAGTCAAATCACATGTTACCAATTCTACCCACATTAACTTTAGACTTTCCCTTCCCTTAGCATTACCCTTCGCATGGACCATGTCACTCCTCATAACTGGTGTACTTAGTTGTCTTCTTTGTACATGTCATCCCTAATCTCCTATTGTCGATAGGGGTACTAGAAGAATGCATCAAATTGACTGGAATTCTCTTTCTCCACCTTTTGACGGACTGGATGGTTATGCAGGGATGGAGAGAAGCCTTTGACTGGCTAAAAGAACTATTGGAACACATGGAGCCTTTTGTTGAGCGAATCAATACAAGTTCTAGTAAGAGGAGGGGTCGCTACTACTTCTATGTAACGCCTCTCAGCATCCTTCTCCTCCCTTAGGATGGATAAGAGAATTATTGGTGCCTGCTTGAGACGGGTTATGAGCAGAGGAGAGGTTGCTTAGTCCTCGTTTTGCCAGGGATGCTTGGAGCTGTATGTAGGATTGGATTGATGTTTATTGAGCGGAATGACTTCACTATACTGTCCTATTCCCATTCCTTCACTTGCGAGCTCAGCAAGCTAAGTTTTACACAGCCCCGAGAAAAGACTCATTCCTCTCATGGCCAAAGGCTCTGCAACATGTTGGAGAGCTTTTAAAGCCCGCCTTATAAAACTGTTTCTCCTAGAATTCCAAAGAAAGCCGGACAAGAATCTCATTTTTTGGTAGGTGCTACTTCAACCATCTCATGGATATGTTCATTTCTAATTTATTTGTCCTTGTCTTACGGTACATCCATCTTAGCGTTCGCATTACGGCACACTCATTTTATGCAGATGTTTCTTAGTATCCAACATTCCTTACCATAAAGAATAGCTGGTCAATGGTTGTTTTATAGAACTTTCCTTCAAATCATAGCGGGGCTCCCCTGAAATAAGCATTGTTCTTGCAAGATAACTGTAAGACAACATTTATCTTTGATCATCACTAAGTACAAATAGAGCAGATCAAAGCGAGCAAAGCAAAAGTCCAAGTCATACCCGTCCAGCCTGCAAGTAAACAGAGGGATGATAACCCAAATTCCTCCAGGCCCCACGTCCTTGGTGTCCACAAATGCTCTGTCAACATCAAGGAAGAGTGGTCTTGTCATTGGCTGGGTTTTTGGCTGTGGCAGCCGAAGCGGATTCATCCTCACCCTCATCAGTAGAACCGTCATCCATAGGGACATCAACTTTCTCATTTGGCTCCTGATGAGCCACGGTGCTGCCTCTGCCTCCGCGAAGGGGGAACACCTCCTTGGGAGGACTCACCCTGGATAACTATGGAAGCAGGAACCCTCCACCTCCCGGAAGTACCTGCCACTCTCCTCGAAGCCCGCCCACGCTCTGGCCCGCGTGAGGAGTCTTTGTCAATACTCTCACCGTCAACCATGGTAGAACCTGCAATGAAACCATTGAATAAGTTTGCGGCACCAAGACAACACAATCCCGTTATAATGGTAAAAATGAAAATTTTACCTACAGTCGGTTGCAATGATAAAATCGTAGTTTTACCTACACTGACAACTCTACCTATTCCAAGTTTGAGAGAAAGCATTGCTTTTGTCATCCCTAGTGGAGAGCTTCATTTCGATCAAGAGCAAACTGGGCGTGAAGATTTTTGAATGGAAAACAAACCCCGAAGAAGATTGACGAAGGCAATGGCGAGTTTAAGCAATCAAAATCAGGGAGCCCAACAATCTTTACTTCCTATTTTTGATGGGGAAAACTATGATTTCTGGTATGTGAAGATGAAAACTATTTTTCTTGCCTATGATATTTGAGAGTATGTTGAAGACGGGTATGATGAACCGGAGGATACAACTACTTTGATGAATGCTCACAATACTAGATGCACTCCTCCATTCAACCCAACCTGCCTTTGATTGTTCGATTAACATCATCTCCAATTTCTCCTTCATTATGAATAATTGAGCCTAAATAAGGGAATGCTCACTCTTTTTGTACTTCATGACCTTCAATCTTCACTATATCCTGTTTGAATTTCTAGATTGACTATAATTACACTATATATTCAGTTTTATTCCTACCTATCTTAAACTCTTTCAATTATAGAGTTCTTTTTCTCTCCAAATCCCCAATTAAAACAATATCATCAAGAAATAACTTATACCGTGGATTCTCATCTTGAATGTGTCTTGTCAGTTCATTCATAACTAAGGCGAAAAGATATGGGCTTAATGCTGGCCCTTGATGTAAGCCTACAATAATTGGAAACTCACTTATTTTCTTCAAAGTCATCCCAACTAGTCACACTTTATTGCACAATTATATCCCTTTGTTACTCTCTCTCTCTTTCTTTGTTTTTATTTATTTTTATTTTTATTTCCTTCTAACTCTCCATATTAGATCTCCAGGTACCACATCATAGGCTCTCTCAAAATGAAAAAAAATTACATAAAGATCTTTCCTCTTCTCTCTGTATCTTTCTGTTAGTTCCTAAGTAAATAGCCTGTACCATTAACCTCCCCAGCATGAATCCAAATTGATTTTCCAGTACCTCAGTTTCTCATCTTAGTCTCCCAAAGTTTCACTGTTTGAGTTATTAATATAATACCACAATAATTAGAGCATCTATGTATATCCCTTTTATTTTTATATATTGGTATTAGAGTACTTTTGCATGTCACTCGTCAGGCTTTCTCGTAGTTGTTATTATCATCTAAATACTTATGCCTAATGAATGAGAATTATTTGTGTTTATTTTCATAAAGGGAGTTGTGTTTGGGAAAGTTCCCTTTCCCGGTGGTTAGTATCGAACTGGGACAAATGGCCTAAAGCATTTAGAATTCAGTTTTGTAGCAGGCATTATTAGTTTATGTTCGATGGATCATTGATCTTATCTCGGACATTTTTGAATCTGAAGTTCATCATTTTCTAGTAAATTTAACTGTGTTTGGTCATTATTGTAGCTTCTGTGGAGACAGAAGATTAACTGAAATAAGTTGATTCTCATTGATGAAAGTAAGCTTGAGATTATTTGCATTGACAAAGTGACTTTGACATGGCTGTTTTTTTTTTTTTTTTTTAATAAAAAAATTATGAAATTTTTAATTGATTCTGAAGTGTGTTCTTCATGTACTGCGGTTCAGAGAAATAGTTGCATCGTTTTTTGCAGGGATAAGGATGGGGAACTATTAGAACTACTATAAGCCCTTTGACTTTTTGAAATTAACCTTACTGGAGCACTTAAAATATAGTCCAGTGTTTATGTTCTAGCAAGTTATCTGGTGTCTCATAAATGGCATTTCTGTACCCATTGGAACTTCTAAGAGAGGTAGTAATGGATAGAAAGATATAGTTCTTCCTGAATTTCTCTTTTTGATCTTCAAACGCAGCATCCACATTATTATAACTTATTGATATATCATTATTTTATTACAGATTTGTTGCTTGTCGGTAGTGTACCTAAATAGTTGGTTTCTGTCAGAAAAGTGCGTCTAACTGCTATTTTCTTCCTTGATTTATGCTTCTGTGCAGCTTCAGAAACATATGAGTGCAGAAGGACATCCATATCATAAATTCAGTACAGGTGTGCATTTTGAAGTGTTCATTTTTTGAAAAAGCAGCCTATTTCCTATTGTACATGCATGATGATTTTGATTAGTCTTAATCATGAGTAATGTTATGTCTACTTATTTTGAAAGCATTATGGTGTTCTTTTTCACAGAATTATGCTAGATTGGTTTGGAATGCCAAACTGTCTGGGTTATTTGATGTTTGCTTGTTTGGTTTGTTTCCTTTAATTACTTGAATGGTGAGACAATGGATATAATTGTATCCCATGGAATTGTCTGTCATAATCCTCCAGCTGCTTTTATGGAACTCCACACAAAAAGCAGCCAACCTAGGATCCTTGGGCCCACCACTGTTTGCAAAAGCTGTAATACTTTCTTCTTTCTTGAAAGGAGAAAAGCTCTCTAATCCTTCATTAGCAATAAAGCAGTCACAATTGATCTTTATTCTACTGGGCAATGGTAATGAAATAAACATTTATGGTATTATGGCACAGCTTGTTTAGATATCCTTTACCGTAATTGTCTTGAAAAAATATCATTTTGTTTTGCTTGTTATATTCTGTTTAGAAAAAGATAAGCTTTGAAGCTTGTCTTTGGTGCTGACCACGAATGATGAAAGGCTTTTCTAATGAAAGATCCTTAGATATGGTATTTATCATTTATATGACATGTACTAATTTAGACAGAGTGCTGTAGAACAGAATATTTGTTGTTTATATTATTGTGTTGAATCTGTCATATTTATAGGTAACTGGGATACTTTGGAGGTACGGCCAAAAGCAAGAGGAGTGGATACTAGACTTGAGCTTCTCAAATTCTATGAAGAGAATTATTCTGCCAACCTTATGCGTCTGGTCATATATGCCAAAGGTAAGCAAATAATTTTGCAAGTGTCAGTTTGGGATCTATGATGCTGACTCCTTTGAATTATCAGCTATCATGATTATTTATTTATTTATTTATATATTTTTTTATGGATATACTCAGAGAGTCTAGATAAAACTCAAACCTTGGTGGAGAACAAATTCCAAGAAATCCGAAATACTGATCGAAGTTCTAGCCGTTTTCCTGGTCAGCCTTGCACATCAGAGCATCTTCAGGTACTCATAGGACTGGTGTGTATTTGTCTTTTTTAAGACCATAGTCATTAAGTCAAGAGCTGAACAAAAAGCTTTTTCTTTAATTTCACGGAATAATTTCTAATATTTTTATGTCTTCTCTAAATTGAAATCAGAATATCATCATCATCATTAGTTCAGTATTTCAGTCTTGTGCTGGCATGAACTTGGCTCGGAGTTCATTGAACACGTGGATTGAGCTTGGGCTAGTTATCTTAAGAAAGATTTCAGACTGTTCCGAGCATGGTCAGAGGATCTTGCCCTTTTGCTATGCTTGGAAAATTTTAGCTTGGCTCAAGCTGGGCCAATTGACAGCTCTAAAATTTGACCAATTTAAGCTTGCCATATAAATTATCAGTGTGAAAATTAAGGAATTTCATCCAGAGTTACTGGCATTTAATTTGCAAGGAAGTGGATGTCAGTGTTTAAGATTGTGCTCTGATTGATTTAAAATATCTATAGCAGTTCTTATATGAACAAACACTGAAAGCGGTTTTAGAAACTCTAAGCGAAGTGTTGGTTGAAAACAGTAAGCTGTTTGAAACAATGAGGTATTTGGGTTTTAAGATTGTAATAAGAAATTCTATATATGTCACTGGAAAAGAGAGAAAAAAGATATTGTGCACATAAATTCGACCGAAAATGGATCTCAATTCTCAAGGAGTGAGAAATGTAGATGTGACATCCTCACATTATGGGTGCCCTTATGGTACTGGAGGCTTATATGGAATGCGTTAAGGTGCCTTGAGCTTTGCTCAGGCAAGGCTCAAGGAAAAGTTTTCAGAGCTCTTTTAATAACTATGGTTGGCAAAAGCAGTTGCAGGTATCAAATTCTGGAATTTCTGTGGCTATGAGGAGATAATTTGTAGAAATGTTTTGAATCCTATGAGATAATTATCTTATAGTGCTTATATGTTATGATGTTATTCAGATTCTTGTCAAAGCTGTCCCAATAAAACAAGGTCACAAGTTGAGAATTATATGGCCAACAACTCCAGACATTCACCATTACAAGGAGGGTGCAAGCAGGTATCTTGGCCACTTAATTGGCCATGAAGGAGAAGGATCTGTGTTTTATGTATTGAAAACTTTGGGTGGGTTCTCTAATTCCCTTACATTATTCAGAGTATCATTTGCCTTTTGTTTAAACTTATTGGTATGGTGTTAGTATAGTGTTTAGCATTTTTGCTACAGCAAATTCTCAGCCCGATCTTTGTTTTATAGTTTAGTATTACATCGTTCAAAGATCTTGAGTTAAGAAGCACTAATTTTCTTTTCTATTACCTAGGAATTTGGTGATTATGTGGGAATTCTGCAGGTTTCTTTGATTGGAGATCTCTTATCGAGGTCTAATTCCAATTGATAATTTGAATTTTCACAGTGGTCAAGTGTTGCCTTTTGACATATGCTTAACATCTTGATCAAATGTTAATCATATATGTATATGCACACACACACACACACACACACACACATATATATTCTCTCCAAAGGATTTCTTCTCTTAAGAAACTCTTATGTTTGTTTAACCTTTGCCTTCCAAATTTCACTTGTTATTTTTCCTTTTATACCTCTTTGGGCTTATCCACCATGCACTTTCTCTCTGCTAGAGAGTTTGTCTTCTCAAAAGGTTAAGAGTTGACTTGTTAAGAATTTTTTATTCGAGACCCAAATGGCCTCACAGTAAACTTATTATGACTTGATTAATTCCGAATAATTAGTGGAATCAGAAAAACTCATAACCAAAGGCTACTAATATGGGACACCAGGTGCATATAGAAAGAGAAGAAGGCCATTTCCAATGTGGTGCATATAAGAGGGGATGAAGAATATTTTTTATGGTAGCTACTGAAACTTCATGATGCATCCCCCATACTAGATACTAAAGATAACTATTTTTTTCTTTGATTTGGTAGAGATGGGGGTTGGGGGAATGGTCATTTGTGTTAACCAAAAACTAAATAAAAAGTTAAGGATGCATGTGGAGTGATAAATTGCAAGGTATGTTCAATGGGGCCCTTAGTTGTTGGTGTGCACAAGGCTTCTGGTGTAGGTTTTGAACTTTGGCCAATGGTTATACTCGAATGTAAAATCTATATGCAGAAATTTTCAAGTCTATATCAGCAAAACATGGATTAGTGAAACATGTATACAAAATTTTACGAGTCAGAAATTTTGAACTTTTTGCCAATGTTTAAACACAAAGGAATCTAAATAGGAATATGTATGCAGAATTTTATGAGTGTATATTAGTGAAACATGGATTTTATTTACACAATGATTTGAGTTTTTGTACTTGGTAATTTTAGATAGAGCAAAATGGAAAAATAAAATCCATGTAGCTGACTACAAGCAGTTGGGAAAAGACTTTGTTGAGTTGAATTGAGTATTTTTAAATGCGTGGTTAGGCTGCGAAATTGTCCAGGTTCAGCCAAGCTTACCAATGTGGCTCAGCTCAATATAATTCCTAGCCAGTTCATTCATTTAGGCACAGGATCTGGCCAAAAAGGTGTGGCTTGTAGCAAGCCCAAGGAGGGAAAAGGAAACACATTTAGGAAATCTTATATTTTATTATTATTCTCCTTCACATCTTTTTTAACCGATTATAGAAATATGTCATATAATGTTATGGTGTCAACCATGTCATACTGTAAATTTTAAATTTTCATTTCAAATGTCTTGTGATTTATACGAGTATTACCGTAAGCACCAAGGAAAAACTCTCAGAGATTGAGAAAGTCATGACTTAATTTCAAGCATAAATACACTTGTCAATTTCAAGCATCAATTTATTAATACACTCCTGTAAATCTTTGATTTATCTCCTATCACCCCAACCCCAACAGGGTAGTACAATATTCTCGTCCTGGTTGGGACACAAGACTTTCGGTGTAAATACTGTTGTTGTTTTCAGTTATTGTTTTCCTGGACTAGATGGAATTCTATGTTATAGTTCTGTCCAATTTTTTCAATAATATTTTGATTTCTTATCAAAATAAAGAAACGAACACCAATGGGTGTTGGCCCGGATGGTATGATCTCTCCTCCACAAAGGGGAGGTTGAGTGTTCGAGCCCTACTAGGGGGGCAATATTGTGGGTGTGTGAACTTTCGAAATAAATAAATGAACAAGTTAGAAGCACCTTCTACTGAGGAATGGATAGTGGGAAAGTCATCTGGAAGGTTTTTGTCATGTGCAATCAAGACTATGAAGTGGACTAGTCTGAAGTGATTTAATTCAAGTTGAAGGCATTGCAAGTATTCAAGGAATGGGATTGTTGGTTGAGGTAATGAGAAAAGATACAGGGGATTTTGTGGAGGATTTGCTCATGTAAAGTTTGAATGGCAAAAAGGACTGAAGCTAGGTCCAAGTAGTAGGGAAATAGGGTTTCATAAGTATGGACTGTGAAGGCATAAGAAGATATCTGATACATTCTGACTGGATGTGTTATTGCTTTTATAAGTCATAGTTTATTATTATTTTTCCCGACTTCATTCTTTGAGGCATAAGAAGATATCTGATACATTCTGACTGGATATGTTATGGCTTTTATAAGTCATATATATATATATATATATATATTTCTGTCTTCATTCTTTGTGATGATATATGTTTATAATTTTATTTATTTTTTCATTTAATCATCTTTTTTTTTTTTTTTTTTTCCTTTCTTTTTGGTGGTTCAAATAATGCTTCTCATTCCAAATTCATTCTTATTTTGTTTTCTCTAAAGGTTTTTGATTGGCTACTTATATAAAATTTTACAGGTTGGGCAACAAGTTTATCTGCTGGTGAATCGGATTGGAATTTTGATTACTCTTTCTTTAAAGTAGTTATTGATCTGACTGATTCTGGGCACGGTTAGCGTTTTGACTTTTTTTTTGTTGATCATATGAACACTTGCACTCTTTTTAACAACTCTCACAACTTAAGCTGGAGACTAGTTGGTTGTTAACCTGATAGCAGATCAATAGAGATCTTGGGCTTAAATCTAATAGCCTCCTTTGTAATCATAATCCATTCACGTGCTTGGCTTACTCATGCTGGGGAATCAGGTCACAGTGAGGAGGCATTTTGATGATAAAAATCATAAAACTACTTAGTTACACTATCTCTAGCAATTTAAACTTTTGGAAAAATGGTTATTTAAGAATTTCTTTTTCGTTTTTCTTTTTCTTTTTATTGTTTTTGTTAGTTTAGGAGATGGTATTCATCGGACTACTTGTAAATTTTGTCCTTCTGTTTGCAAACAAGGCTACAAAGTTCTACTTAAATCTTAATCTTCGCTCTGTGTGTGTGTAGTCAATGTTCAATTTCTGCAGCTAAGTGAATTTCTTACGTGATATTGATTTCCTTTTCCCTAATCACAGAGCATGTCGAAGATATTGTGGCACTGCTATTCAAATATATTCAACTCCTGCAACAGTCTGGTGTTTGCAAATGGATATTTGATGAGGTATGCATATGAATCAAGACCTGCTCCAACCAGCATGTGTGCACCAAATGCAAATGTGCAGGTTTGATTATTGTTATTTTAACAGGCACCATACATCAGGAGGTGTATAGATCTATTAGGTGTTTCTGTTATATAATTTCTCTATGTTGGATTAAAGCAGTTCACAAATTGGCCTAGGGAAATAATAATGTAGTTTTAATTGTCTAGTGGAATCTGTTATTTGATTTATCACACACTAGACATAATTCTTCAAGCCTAGTTGTATATTCAGAACTTAGAAGTGAGTGCATTATTCTTTGGGATACTGAATGGGTATGTCCTGGTTGGTTGTACGCATGCCAAACTTCCATTTGCTATCTAGATTTCTTTGTAGTAGCAGAAGTTGATTTCTCTTTTAGATGGTTGATACGTTGAGTAAATTCTGTGGTCAACTGAACTTACTTTTAGTTATCGTGCCTGTTGCAATTTATCCAAACTCAGGTCAGGATGGTTAATTTTGGGTTCAGTGTCAAACTTTAGAATATAGTTGGTGCCACTTCCCTTTCTCGGACTTCTGAAAGGCTACAGAGATTCCACCTAAAAGGAAAAAAGACTAGAGATCTGAGCAACCGTGTCCTTGTGAAGATATTGTCTTAATAACTTGTATTAACCCGAGGCTCTTCCATGCCTGTTGCAATTTTAACTTGGGTAATCTTTCTCGCCACCTAATACGATTGATAGTTCGTAGTATCGGAACCTGAGGCTCTGATAGAGAGTCGCGCAAGGCCCACTCTAGACCTAGAAGGGGGTGATGAATAGGTTTTGTAGAACTGATTAATGATTTTAACTAATTTTTAAATTAAAATAACTTCAATAGAATTAAACTTGGATCATAGTAAACAGTAAAAATCTCAACAATCAATAGCAGTAGTAAGTTAAAGCAGAAATCAGTGGATACCAGATGTGGCCCTAAGTAGCAAAAAATAAAAAAATCTCTGGACCTTGTCCAGGAAACCCAATTCCACTATCGAGAAAGAGATTATAAATTATACCCAGAATCCCCTAGTTACCTCTTGACACAGAAGACTCCAAACTTTTCTCCGAAGAATCACCTGTTTAACTAGTGATCCGGTCTCACCCACTAGTCATCCAGGCTTCAATTGTTTGGATTGAATGGTTGTGTTGAACTCGTTGATCAAGTATGCAACAATAGTCATCAATACAAAAAATTACACTTACCAATTACTAGAATGATGAATGTAAAAGAAAAACAGAATGCACTCTAGAACTCACAAATAACGCTTTCTATTATGTATGAGTTTTCTATATATCTGCCCTTGAATGTATTTGTAGACGGTGAGGTAGTAAAGAGAGAGAGAGTAGGTTTTTGCAGAGTTTACAACCAACTTGGAGACTACTTTTCCGAACAGTTCGAGCGATCAACCTTCAATTGATATCTCGATGGATCGAAAACTTCTGCAAGTTTACAACAACAGCAACCAAGCCTTTTCCCAATTACTTATGATTGACTACATGATTCCTATGTTTCAATTCTCTGAAAACTTCTGCAGGCTTACACTTCAAAAAGTTTCAACAAGGAAGCTTCCAAAAAAATTTCATGCAAGTTTCAAGCACTTTAGAAAATCAAAATAAAATAAAATCATGTAAACTTAGAAACCCTAGATATGCATGCATGAACGCTAGTTTGGTGAATGCATCCATGAGTCAGTTTATGAATACCCCCCTTGAATGCAACATGAATTCCATTCACTAACACTAACTTTTGAAAAACTACTAACCTAAGCTAGAAATTAAAAGAAAAGTTACAGACTCATTTTTTTATTTACAAAATTTGCCAATTCAAGTCCTATTGACCTAACAACAACAAATGGCTTGGACTTGTCAAGTGAGCAATTCTTTTAAGGATTCCCCAAAATAGGAAGGAAAAAGATAAAAGGCAGGTGGGGGTTTCTGTTGTGTTTAATTGTAAGTGTCAGTTTTATAGATTAGAGAGAGAGAGAGAGAGAGGATGGCTGAGAGAGAGAGAGAGAGAGGATGAAAGAGGCGCAGCCCTCACTGTTTCTCATTTTCATATATCTCAAACCCTTACACATAGTACAGCATATATATATACAATACAAGAAAGACCTATTTACATAATGGCCAAAAATCCTATGTCTAATTACAATATGATCCCAACATAAATACCTATTTACATATAACTATTCTAACACTCCCCCTCAAGCCGGAGAATATATATCATTGAAGATGCAAGAAACTCCTTCTATTCTTTCTCTCTCTAGAATTCTTACACCTCAACCCGAAAAAGATCCCTCTCCTCTTCATTCCAACTCCTATTTATAGATACTTACAAGATATTTACAAGATATTTACAAGATATTTACTAATTGCTGGACTTGGGCCTATTCCTCTGTAAGCCCTGGTCACCCATGATGGGCTTACTCCCGCTCGGCCCATATGGCAGTGTCTTTCTATGGGCTGACCCAGCTGTTCGGACTGAAGGTTGTGTTTTGCGAGTCGGACCTGGCCCATGTCATCCGGGGCCTCCTCAACTGCCCCCATAATTGCCCCTTATTTAATAAGGGGTAATTATTGATGGCGTCTCATCATGACGCTGACGGCTCGAGATAACCACGTGGGGGAGCGAACGGTCAGATCCAGAATCAATGTTCCGGGGCTCGAGGGATTTCTTGCCTTCCCGACGCTTCGGCCCTCGGGCCCCCTTTGCCTTTATAATGCTCTAGAATTCCACTTCACTTCCCTTTACCGTCTCCATCATCAGCCAAATCTCCCTCTTTCTAGAACTGTGCTAAGCCTTTTCCGGTGAAATCCTTCGAGAGTCATTCTCCCAGCGATCTTGCAGTCCTCCGAGGTTAGTTTCGTTCTTTTTACTTTCGGCAGGCTTCCATTTTCCCTCTTTTAGATTCTTCTAGCACTTCCACCATGGTTGTAGATCTGGGTGTTCTTCGTATGAGACTTAGACTTCCTGACAACATCGAAGTTAGGGTTTGCCCCCAAGACGTTAATATTACGACCGGCGCCGGCCTCCTGCCCGGCGAAGTCTTATTCACGAACCTTCAACTGAATGTTGTTAGGTTCCCTCTGCACCCTTTCTTTAGTTATGTCTTCAATAGATTGGGGATATCCCCTCTGCAGGTCAACCCCAACTTCTTTAGGATCATATCTGTTATGCTCTTATTGATGCGTGACAGAAATCTGGACCTTGACCTCATAGACCTCCTTCTGTGCTATAAGGTCAGTAAGATCCGTACTAACGAGCCCTTCTACCACCTCTACCCGTTCGAGAAGATGTCCATATGCACTGACACAATAAAATCTGAAAAGGGTTGGAGGGATAGCATAGTGGGCATTAGTGGGGCTTGGTCTTCGCCGGCTGCAGAGGATTACCCAATCCCGAGCGCCTTTGGTGTCTGCTCTGTCTCCTCCTATAAAAAATTCAAATCCCATAAACATGACTGCCCCTGTGAAACATGCGTTCCTCGTTTTTGCACTTACTTATGCCGCTCCTTGGGAATACCTTGTGATGACTTGAGCTATAGTGTTTGCAGGGATAGGAGTAACTACTTGAAGAGGTACGTTCTGAACGATATTCCTTCCTGCTCAGATCTCCTCACTTCAGACAACCTCTTTGCGCTCTCATCACTCGGCTACAATATGAGCAGACTGCAGATTCCCTCTTTTGGCAGGCGGAAAAATACTCCCCCAGCCACTCCTGCTGCTGGGGCGACCTCCTCTCCAGCGTCGGCTTCTTCTTCGGCCACCATATCTGACACTGTCCCGAGCGCAGTGGCTACTAACCCTGTTGCCAGCGCCCCTGCTGCCAACCAGAACGCGCCCTCCCCAGCTACCATAGCTCCTGCTGCTGCGGGGGGCGGTCGGGACAAAGAGCGAGGCAAAAGGCCTCATCCTGACAGTGAAACCGATCCTGAGGAGGAGCCTCTCATTAGAAGGACCCGAGTCTCTGGGCCGGGTACTCTCTTGCACCGAGCGATCAGAGCTCCTTCTCCCTCTGGGCCTCCTGCAGCTGGTGGCTCTGCTTCTGCTTCAGGCCCCCCTTCTATCCCCAGCTTACCGCCATGGGCCCCTCGGTACACCCGAACGGATGGGACGTTCGTGAAACCGAACGAGACCATGCTGAAGGATGGCCAGACCGCTATGGCCTACTACAGGAGCATGTGGACTCCGAAGGACATTGAGGCGGCAAAGGGCCTTTCCCAGAAGGACGTGTTCAGTCGCTTTCCCCAATCTGCTATGGAGGTGACTTTTATTTTCTAACTCATGAATTCTCTTATATTACTTGGTCTTGCCTTCGCCCGTTCTGACTATTGGTTTAACCGCTCTTATTGTGCACCTATGCAGACATTGTTCGGGATGATGGCCATGCAGAAGCAGGTGGAGATGGGGAACGCCAGGGCCCGAAAGTACTCTGACAGCCTGGAAGTGGCTAATAAAGAAAACGACCTCCTTGCCATGAAGAATACCGAGGTGCTGGTTCGGCTTGACAAAGCCGAGCAAGAGAGAGATGTCCTGAAAAAGGAGAATGATTCCCTTCAAGATGAGAAGGACGCCCTCCAGCTTGAGAAGAGCGTCTGGCAGACTGAGCAGGAATCACTCAGAGAAGAGAAGGCAGAACTCCAACGCCTTCTAGCTGATGAACAGTCTGCTCGGATGGCTTTTGAAAAAAGAGCTCTGGACGAGCGTACCGCTCTGATCGACGCTATCAGCAGAGTGGGTGGTGGGATGCTGGCCCTTCACGCTCGGTTCTCCAGGGTCGGTGCTCTTCGGTATGCTCAAGGATTCCGGGAAGGTTTCGCCGACCGGGTTCCGGATGAGGGACAGACCAGCTCCACTCCGGATGAGGTAGACAAGGATCTGGGGATCGAACCTCTGGGGGTCTATGTCGACCCAGAACCCACCGAAGCGGAACGTATATTTGATGAGTGCCAGGACATCGCATCCTCAAGGATCATCACAGCTCCTCCTACTGCTCTGCCATTGACCGCTCCCCAATCGTCAACCGTGGCTCCCTCTGTAGCCACTGCTGACGCTGAACCCCAGCCGAACGACTCAGTTATTCACCTGGATTCCCCACCTCATGAAGGTGAGGCGGCTGATGGGGCCGAGGAGGCGAGTCGGCAAGACCAGGATGCTGTTGGTACTGAGGCGTCTAGCTAGGGCTCCTTCGAATTCTTCTAGTCCATATCTTCTTGTAATGATGGACATCTCTCTTTTGTAAACTAAATGTTCAATATTAATGAAATGGCCGAACTCTTTTTCTCTATGTGTTGTGCTCTGTTCAACTTATCTTCAGTACATACATATTTTTTCTCTCTTTTTCTTTTTATATTAGCTTCGCTGTGTGTTTGTACGGCAAGTGCCTGGCGGTCGGCTAGAATGCCACTTGCCACTTGGCTTTAAATTTTTAGCAAGTGTCCGGCGTTCGGCTTATAGTGGCGGCTGCCACTTATCTTGCTTAAGTGCCTGGCGCTCGGCTAGAATGCCACTTGCCACTTGGCTTTAAATTTTTAGCAAGTGTCTGGCGTTCGGCTTATAGTGCCAGCTGCCACTTATCTTGCTTAAGTGCCTGGCGCTCGGCTAGAATGCCACTTGCCACTTGGCTTTAAATTTTTAGCAAGTGTCTGGCGTTCGGCTTATAGTGCCAGCTGCCACTTATCTTGCTTAAGTGCCTGGCGCTCGGCTAGAATGCCACTTGCCACTTGGCTTTAAATTTTTAGCAAGTGTCTGGCGTTCGGCTTATAGTGCCAGCTGCCACTTATCTTGCTTAAGTGCCTGGCGCTCGGCTAGAATGCCACTTGCCACTTGGCTTTAAATTTTTAGCAAGTGTCTGGCGTTCGGCTTATAGTGCCAGCTGCCACTTATCTTGCTTAAGTGCCTGGCGCTCGGCTAGAATGCCACTTGCCACTTGGCTTTAAATTTTTAGCAAGTGTCTGGCGTTCGGCTTATAGTGCCAGCTGCCACTTATCTTGCTTAAGTGCCTGGCGCTCGGCTAGAATGCCACTTGCCACTTGGCTTTAAATTTTTAGCAAGTGTCTGGCGTTCGGCTTATAGTGCCAGCTGCCACTTATCTTGCTTAAGTGCCTGGCGCTCGGCTAGAATGCCACTTGCCACTTGGCTTTAAATTTTTATAGTAGACCATTGGAAAAGAAAATTCTTTTTTTGTAAATTCGAGTAACTTGCTCATTCATACGTATTTGATTGACAACAAATAACATCTAATTAAAGCCAGAACTTAGCTTCTATTGGTAGTACCTCTTCAGAGACGTGGCGTTCCAGGGCTTGCTGACCAACTTTCCCGCCATGGTTTCCAACGTATATGCCCCTTTGCCAATGACTTCTGCAATTCTGTATGGGCCTTCCCAGGGTGGCATCATTTTTTTGACCATCCCCACCTTTCTTTTCAGAACCAGATCGCCCGGGGCAAAATCCTTGTGTTTTACTCTCTTATTGTGACTATTCGCCAGCACTTGCTGATACGATGCTAGCCTTATAGCCGCTGCGTCCCTCCTTTCGTCTGTCAAGTCGAGGTTCAATCTTAACATTTTGTCGTTCTGATCTCGACTCCATGCTAAGCTTCTGATAGTGGGGACTAAATGCTCAACCGGTATAACTGCTTCGGTACCATACGCCATTGCGAACGGGCTCTCCCCAGTCGGCCGCCTTGGGGTGGTTCTGTAAGCCCATAGAACGTTCGGGAGTTCATCCAACCACTTCCCCTTATGATCTTCCAGCTTCTTCTTAATGCAGGCGAAAATGGTTCTGTTTGTGATTTCTGCTTGTCCGTTAGCCTGAGGATGACTTACTGCAGCCAACTTCTGGTTGATTCCATACTCCTCCAGCAGCTTTCTTACTTGCCTGCTGTCGAGGTTTGTGCCATTGTCCATGACTATTGTTCTGGGAACACCGAAGCGGCAGATAATGTTGTTCCAGATAAATCGTCTCACCTGAGTCTGAGTCACGCTAGGATACGGTTCTGCCTCCACCCATTTAGTGAAATAATCCGTGGCCAGTAACACATACTTGTTCTGAGCTCTTGCAGTTGGCAGAGGACCGACCACATCCATCCCCCATTGCGCGAAAGGCCACGGCGAGGCCATTACGTGCAATTCCTCAGGTGGTTGGTGGATCATTGGTCCATATCGTTGGCACTTATCGCACCTTCGAGAGAACTCCTCCGCATCTCTTGACATGTTTGGCCAGAAATACCCTTGTGTCATTGCTTTATGCGCTAACGATCTTCCCCCAGAATGATTGCCACACACACCCTCATGAATAGCTCGCAATACCTGCTGCGACTCCGCGGGGGTGACACATTTCAAGTAGGGGCCAGAATAGGACCTTCTGTACAGCTGGTTCCGCACGATGGCGTACTTGGCAGCATTCTTTTTGAGTTTCCTAGCTTCATCCCTTTGCATAGGCAAAACGCCATCTCGAATATAGGTAATGATTGGGTCAATCCAACTCGGTTCATACGGTATGACGTTGACTTGCCAAGGGTCCGAGTCCATCGGTTCTTCGAAAATGGACGGCTGGGTCACTATTCCCACTGGAATCACCCTCGCCAATGTTTCACCGCAACTCGAAGCACTGCATGCTAAACGGTCTGCATCTGCATTCTGTTCCCTCGGCAACTGTATGAATTCAATCTTTGCAAAGTCCTTGGCTCTACGCAGAACGGCAGAACGATATGCCCCCATCATGTCATCCTTGGTTGCGTACTCACCATTTACCTGCCGAACAATCAGCTGCGAGTCACTATACGCTGTCAAACTTTTGATCTGTAGCTCTCTGGCCAACTTTAATCCATTTAGCAACGCCTCGTATTCCGCTTCATTATTGGTGGCTCGGAACTCAAGTCTGAGTGCTTGGCTCAAGGAAGTACCCTCTGGGGTTTGCAGTTTGATCCCAATCCCAGCCCCCATCTGGTTAGAGGAGCCATCCACAAAAAGTTTCCAAGAGCCGCTTCTAAGGTCCTCTTCCGTATCTTCGGCATCACATTCTAGTAGGAAATCGGCCACCGCTTGCCCTTTAATAGCTGTTCTCGGCTCGTACGTTATGTCAAATGAACTCAACTCTATGGCCCACTTTGTCATTCTGCCCGAGAGCTCTGGCTTGTGCATGAGCGTTCTGATTGGGAAAGTTGTTAGAACAGCTATGGGGTGGGATTCAAAATAATGCCTTAACTTTCTTTTTGCATTTACAAGTGCAAGTACCACCCGTTCGGCCTTTGAGTATCTTTTTTCTGCCTCCATCAGTGTTTTGCTTACATAAAATACCGGGTATTGCACCCCTTCCTTGCAACGAATCAGAACGGCACTCGTCGCGACACCAGATACTCCAAGATATAGAAATAACTTTTCTTCCGGTTCTGGGGCTGACAGGACTGGTGGATTCTGCATATATTGCTTCAAATGAGTCAATGCCTGTCGTTGCTCATCCCCCCAGACCTGCCTTCCATGGCTCCGAATCGTGTCAAAGAATGGTTTGCAGTGGTCTGACAACTTTGAAATAAATCGACTTAATGCAGCTATTCGTCCTGTTAGGGCTTGCACCTCTCTGATCGTCTTTGGCTCGGCATTCTTAATCAAAGCCTCTGCTTGAGCGGGGCTAACTTCGATGCCCCTGCGGTTGACCACGTGTCCCAGAAACTGCCCGGAACTCACACCGAACGAGCACTTGGTCGGATTGAGCCTCATCCCATATCGCTTTAGTACATCAAATACCTCTTGCAGATGCTTCAGATGATCATCCTTTTTCCTACTCTTTACCACCATATCATCAATATAGGCTTCGACAGTCTTACCCATTTGATTCTTAAAAACTTTGCTAACAAGTCGTTGATAAGTTGCTCCCGCATTCTTTAATCCAAAAGGCATAACTTTGTAGCAGTATGTTCCTCGCTCGGTGACAAAAGAAGTTTTTTCTTCATCTGCGGGGTCCATAGGAATCTGATTATAACCTGAATATGCGTCCAGAAAGGTTAAACGCTCATACCCAGTGGTGGCATCCACCATTTGATCAATCTTAGGCAACGGGAAGCTGTCCTTCGGACAGGCTTTGTTCAAATTGGTGAAATCAATGCATACTCGCCATTTCCCATTTTTCTTCTGCACCACAACGACGTTGGACAACCACTCAGGGTAGTGCACCTCTCTGATAAATCCCGCATCAAGCAGCCTATCGACTTCTTCCGTTATGATCTGATTACGTTCTGGAGCAAATCTTCGCTGCTTCTGTTTTACTGGTTTGAAATTAGGATTGACATTCAGGGAATGACAGGATACGGAAGGACTAATTCCAGGCATGTCGAGGTGACTCCATGCAAATACGTCGACATTGTGGGACAAGAAATCCACTAGCTCTTGCTGCTCTTCTCTGGTCAGTCTTATACCCACTCTGGTAGTTCGTTCTGGCCTGGACTGATCGATCTGCACATCCAGAAGGGGCTCCTCGGTCAAGTCGGCTGACTCCTCCACCCTATTCTGCTCGAGTGGAGGTTCCTGTAATTGCTATCTGGGGCTTGTCGACCGGACGGGCGCCTTTCCTTTCCCAGCATGCTTTAGTGTGACGGAATAACACTCTTTGGCTGCGACCTGATCCCCCCGAATGTCTATCACTTTATCTCCATCGGGCCCGAGGCACCTCATGACCTGATGCAGAGTTGAGGGTACACCTCGGACTCTGTGAATCCATCCTCTTCCCATCAGGAGATTATACGAGGGGTGAATTTCCACAACCACAAAAGTTTCCATAAGAGCTCGCTCTGCAGCTTGAACTTCTACTTCCACCATCCCGACGGGTTCCACCCTCTTCCCATCGAACCCTAATAAGGGATTTCCGGTGGGCTTGAGCCTCTCTGGTTTAATGTCGAGCCTGTCAAATGTGTCCCTCGGCATAACATTCGCACTGCTCCCAGGATCGATCAGAACTCTGCGCACCAAGCAATCTGCCACTGTCAAACTGACTACCAACGGGTCGTCATGAGGCAGTTGAACACGCTGCAGGTCTGTCCAGTCGAACTTTATCTGCATTGACGGGCTCTGCTGGTGTAGAGTGGTCACATTGCCGACCCTTTTCTTCATCTGCGCCTGCCGCAGGCGCACCCGTAGCAGCTCATCTGACTCTTCACTAGGCTCGGGTCGACCATGGATAGCATTGATTATACGAACTGGTTGCGAATTGTGGGAGCTTTGTTTATGACTCCTTTTTATTTGTTCCACTGGTCGATTCTGCTCCATCGCCGAGCCTTGAACATAACTCGCAAACTCCCCTCTAGCTATCAACATCTCCACTTGCCTCCTCAGGTTCCTGCATTCGTTAGTCTGATGTCCGAAATCAGAATGAAAAGCACAATGTTTAGTTTGATCCCTCTGTTCGAGGGGTTGTCTAATTGGCAGTGGTGGATGAAACTTGTCCTTGTTCTCCTGATACAACCTCGCCAGAGTGACCTTCAGCGGAGTAATCAACTCTTCCTCCCTGGACCTTTTTTCGGCCTTCCAAGTGGTCTGACGTTGCGGCTGAGCCTGCTTCTGCCTGATCTTTGCCTTGGACTTTTCCTCGGTCGACACAAGCGACGTTGTCCGAGCATTAGCTGCCTCCTCTTCTTCGAGGCGCACAAAGCCATCGGCTCTCTCATTGAGTTCATCCATGGTAGCTGGCGTATTCACTACCAGACTGGTGTGAAACGGAGTTCCGCGTGTCATGGCTAACTTGAAGGCTTGAACTGCCGTAGAAGGATGGCATTCGATTACCATACTCTTAGTGAGATTAAACCTGGTAAGAAAGGCCTGGAGCCGTTCATCCTTGTGTTGCCGCATCGTGAACAGGCTCGAGATGTCCTTCGGCGGGCGTTTGTTCCCATAGTACTGGCTTATGAACCGATCGCACAGGTCCCTGAAACTGCCAATGGAGCTCCTAGGCAAGTTTTTGAACCAGCTGAGCGCCGGTCCGGCCAGGCTTGTAGGGAAACATTTGCACATTAAAGAGTCGTTTTCCGTATTCAGGGCCATTTTCAACTGGATATGATACACATGATCGATCGGATCGGTTGTTCCGTCAAACAGAATAAAGACTGGCATAGCAAACTTCCTTGGATGCGGCGCATTCAAGATCTCGTCGGTGAATGGTGAATCCACCGTCCGAGCTGCGGATCGGAGAGCTTCATTCTCTCTCTGGAGTCCAGCGGTAGCTCTGTGAGTTACGGTTCTGCCCTCCGAACTGTGATGAGTGACAGTAACCATGGAGGGCCGGTAAGACGGATCGAACGACCGTTCCCCTATGAACTCTCTCTGCCAAGGCGACGCTACTCGACGGCGATCTACCTCCATCACTTCCTCTCGGTCAAACCTTTCCCGCTGCGGATCAACGTGAGTCGATCCTTCGTGATCTTCAACTCGACGAACATTTGGCGGCAAATTGTCCATCATCCTTTCATCACGGTGGTGAGCTGACTGATTGTTCTCGTCCTGATCGCCTTGATGTGCGATACTAGATGGAACACCTCCTTCTCCGACCGGAAGCGGATGCGAAACTGCAGGTATTTGCCGATGCTGCAGTCCAGCTTTCAATTCTGCATTTTCTTTTCTGAGAGCTTCAATCAAGTTCATCAACTCTTCAAGCTTTGTTTGCTGGACAGCCTCCATCGGATTGGAGCTTTCACCTATCATTATTCCCGAACGGAGTAAAGGCATTAATCTCAAGTTCGCGAGTAGATCTGAGCTTCGTGAGTAGGAATTTTTAGATCTGGCTTCTAATTCTCCGAATTATGCTCACTGTTTACAAGATCTGAATTGTCTGAACTCTAAATCCGTCAGATCCTGCCACAATCGAGCAACTCGTGGTTGCGTAGATCTGAAGTCACTCCTGCCAAAGCTTCAAGAATCGTAATTCCTCCAGAGTAGGTCACAATCGCTCAGATCTGGATTCAAATCCGCAAGATCGAGTCTCGATCAACCGAATTGGTTTGAATCCATTCGATACTCCTCATTGATCAACCAAACTTTCATGCGTTTCCCACAGACGGCGCCAATTGAAGATGCAAGAAACTCCTTCTATTCTTTCTCTCTCTAGAATTCTTACACCTCAACCCGAAAAAGATCCCTCTCCTCTTCATTCCAACTCCTATTTATAGATACTTACAAGATATTTACAAGATATTTACTAATTGCTGGACTTGGGCCTATTCCTCTGTAAGCCCTGGTCACCCATGATGGGCTTACTCCCGCTCGGCCCATATGGCAGTGTCTTTCTATGGGCTGACCCAGCTGTTCGGACTGAAGGTTGTGTTTTGCGAGTCGGACCTGGCCCATGTCATCCGGGGCCTCCTCAATCATATAATCCCAGCTTGGAACAAATTGCTTTTAACCGATTATGACTAAGAGCCTTAGTAAACATATCAGCTAATTGATCTTCAGACTCCACAAATGGTGTAGAGATGTTCTCACTCAATATTTTTTCGCGGGTGAAGTGACAGTCAACTTCAATATGCTTGGTTCTTTCATGAAATATTGGATTGCATGCAATATGAACAGCTGCTTGGTTGTCACAGAACAATGGAATAGGAGTCTTGACTATTAACTCAAGTTCCTCAAGAAAGTGTTGTATCCACATTAACTCACTAGAGGTATGAGCCATCGCCCTGTACTCTGCTTCAGCGCTAGACCGTGCTACCACTGTTTGCTTTTTACTTTTCCATGTAACAAGATTTCCACCAACAAATGTGCAGTAGCCTATAGTAGATCTCCTATCTGAGGGAAAACCAGCCCAGTCAGCATCAGTGAAACCTTCTACCCTAAGATGTCCATTTGGTTTATATAGCAACCCAAAGCCAGGAGCTTGCTTGAGGTATCTGATAATTCGAAGAACTGCATTCCAATGTGACATCCTAAGAGATCCCATGAATTGACTTACAACACTAACTGCATATGAGATATCCGGTCGAGTGATAGTGAGATAAATTAATTTCCCAACAAGCCTTCGATATCTGCCAGGATCATCAAATAGATTACCCTCATCTGACAAGAGTTTTGTATTTGGATCCATAGGAGTATCAATAGGACGACCACCCAACATACCTGTTTCTTCTAATAAATCCAACACATATTTCCTTTGAGATAAACTTATACCTTCCTTGGATCTATTAACTTTAATACCCAAGAAATATCTGAGTTGACCCAAGTCTTTAGTGTGAAACTGATTTTGTAGAAACAACTTCAATTTAACAATACCTTCAGAATCATCACCTGTGATCACAATGTCATCCACATATACCACAAGGAAAATGAAACCAGCTTTAGTGTGCTGGTGAAACACCGAATGGTCTGTCTGACATCTCTTAAGACCAAATGCTAATGCTGCCGCAGAGAACTTTCCAAACCAAGCCCTTGGAGATTGCTTCAATCCATACAAGGCCTTCCGAAGGCGACAAACGGTATGATGATACTCCCTTTGAGCAACAAACCCAGGTGGTTGCTCCATATAAACCTCTTTAACTAAGTCGCCATGTAAGAAAGCATTTTTTTACATCTAATTGAAACAACGGCCAGTTACGATTGGCAGCAATGGAAATAAGGACCCGTATAGAAGAAATCTTTGCAACAGGGGAAAAAGTTTCATCATAATCAACACCATAAGTCTGGGTGTACCCCTTTGCAACAAGACGAGCTTTCAAACGCTCAATAGAACCATCATGGAGATATTTGACAGTGTAGACCCACTTACAACCAACCGGTTTGGAACCAAGAGGTAAGGGAACAAGATCCCATGTCCCATTATGATGAAGAGCATCCATTTCATCGATCATGGCTTGTCGCCAACCAGGATGAGAAAGAGCATCCTGCATAGTCTTAGGAACAAGTGTAGCAGACAGTGTGGATAAAAAACAAGAGAAAGTGGGTGAAACATGATTATATGAGACAAAGTTAGAAATAGGATGTGCGGTAACACAAGATCGAATACCTTTGCATAAGGCAATAGGAAGATCATCAGTAGCAACAGGAGCCTCAATAGAAGTAGACAATTGGGGGGGTGCTACCTTTGATCGTCGAGTATACACTTGAAGTGGCGGTGGCACTTGAGGTGGCGATGGCACTTGAGGTGGTGGAACATCAGCAGATGAGGGTGACACAACAGGCAACGGAAGCAACAACTCGGTATCTAAGGACGAACCAGGTGAAGAAAATAAGGAGTGTCCTCAAAGAAGGTAACGTCCATGCACACAAAAACACGACGAGTGCTAGGATCCCAACATTTATAACCCTTTTGAGTCGGAGAGTACCCAATAAAGACACACTTAATGGCACGAGGAGACAATTTATCAGTGCCAGGGCGTAATACGTGAGCAAAGCACACACACCCAAAAACACGAGGCGGTAATGCGAATAACGGCCGGGTAGGGAAAACAAGGGAATAAGGACATTTCCAATTAAGAACAGAAGATGGCATACGATTAATTAAATAACAAGCAGTTAAAACAACATCTCCCCAAAATGCCTTTGGAAGATGCATATGAATCATCAATCTCCGAGCTATTTCAATTAAATGCCTATTTTTCCGTTCGGCTACACCATTTTGTTGGGGAGTATAAGAACAAGAAGTTTGGTGCAAGATGCCACGAGAGTCACAAAAGGTAGAAATTGCACCTTTGACATATTCCATAGCATTATCAGATTGTAGAGTTCGTATAACACAACCAAATTGAACTTCAATTTCTTTTAAAAATAATTGAAATATGGAAAAAAGTTCAGAACGGTCTTTTATTAAAAACAACCAAGTTATCCTTGAATAGTCATCAACAAAGGTAACAAAATAAGAAAAACCTGATTGACTAGGTTGACGAGTAGGACCCCAAATGTCCGTATGCACCAATTCAAATAAAGAAGACCGACGATTAACAATACGAGGAGGAAAAGACACTCTATGGTGCTTCCCCAACTGACACGACTCACAATTTAAAGTAAACACCGACTCAAGGAAAGGTAATACAAACTTCAAGTATCGCAACGAGGGATGACCTAACCGATAATGCCACTGGTATACAGACATCTGGGAATGTAAAGCAACAGCACTAGTGGAAGGTGTGCAATCCAGATAGTATAAGCCATTTCTGTTAGTGCCCCCACCAATCGTCTTCTTCGTGTTGAGGTCCTAAAAGACACAAAACGAAGGATAAAATGTGACAAAACAATTGAGTGCCTGAGTCAGTTTACTGACAGATAATAAATTAAAAGGAAATTTTGGGACCAATTGCACAGAAGATAAAGAAATGGATGGGGTTAGTTTTATTGTTCCCTGGCCAATAATGGAACATGGTCTACCATCAGCCAAAGTAACAAAAGAGGGGAAACGAGACTTCTGAAAGGTAGAAAATAGAGATTCATCACCTGTGAGATGGGTAGACGCCCCAGAGTCAATAACCCAAGGGGAGGCTTAAGTCTGTAAATCGGACAAGCATGCGATATTACCTGATTGCGCAAAGTTAACCATATCAGTAGAGTGGGGATGTGTCCGGTTAACCAAGGCACTAAACTCAGCTCGGGAGAGTATCACACTGTCACTAGTAGGTGCAGATGATGGCAATACAGAGTTTGGAGCAGATGGGTGATGGGCGTCAGGAGGGGGATGAGACCCAGCACTATCAGAAGAAGCCACTACTTGATTTGCCCATGCTGGTTTCCCATGGAGAGCCCAACAATGCTCAACAGAGTGGTTAGTACCCCTACAGTGGCTGCAGTAGCGAGTATCAGTACGTCCAAGACCACGGCGACTGCGACCTCTATCACGGCCACCACCACCACCACGAGAACCACTCGAAGTTCCTCCATACCCTCTGTTGTTATTAGGAGCATCACGGCCTTTAGAGGACTGTGGAGAGATAGAATGAACCATCATAGCTGAATTTTCTTTCACTGTGGACGTCCCATGTGATTGTTCTGAAACACGAAGTAATCTGGCATAAATGTTACCCAGAGATGGGAGTCCTCCATCACCAGCAAGTATGTGATCCCGAATATTTTGAAGGCTAGGGTGCAAACCAGCAAGAAAAATAGAAACTGAAAATTCCTCACGTTGTCTCTTGAGAATGTCAAGAGCAGTAGTTAAGGGATGGTACTGATTCACCTCATCTAGCAAGTTTTTGAAAGTACTGTAATACTCACTGATGCCTTAAGCAGAGGGATCAGATTGACAAGAATGGAACATCTTCTCATATAGGCAGTATATGCGAGAGACATTTGTGTCCATAGAGTAGGTTTCTTTAACTGCATCCCATATTCCCTTTGCAGTGGTGAGAAACATAAAAGTAAATGCAATAGTAGGTTCCATACTATTCCACAACCAGGACATAACCATATAGTTATCAGCTTCCCAATCATCATATGTTGTGGATGTTTGAGGTGGAGGAGCTTGTGTAATAAACTTCAGCTTTCGTCGGGCGCCTAAATATGTCTTCACTGCTTGAGCCCAAAGTAAGTAATTTGAATTACTCAATTTCATAGTTGTAATTTGCAGCCCGACATGATCAACATGTGTTGCAGGAGTTTTATTTTCAGTAGACTCAGAAGAAACAGTTGAAGAATCCAACTCCATGTCTCAAATGTATATGTAAACTGACCAGAGAAGAAAAAAAAAACTTATCTGGCCTAAGTTGAAGTCACTGCTGCCAAATCTGTCCCGAGAGGAACAGAAGAAAAAAAATAGAAGAAACTGCCGGAACAGGAAGAACGGGTCGGATCTGAGCCGAATCTGAAAAAGGGTCGGATCTGAGCCGAATCTGAAAACAGTTCGGATCTGGATCGGATCTATAACAGGTTGCCGGATCTGGGTCGGATCTGGACCGGATCTGAAAAAACGGGTTTAGGTGAACCTGGATCGAGATAGCCTTGCGCCTGCAACCAAACACTACCCTTCTCCTTCTCAATCAATGCCGGCGAGAGCTAAAACCTGCTGCCGTCAACAACAAGATCCTCACCAACACAAGGCGAAGCCCCAACCACAAATCTCGACTGCAGCAAGGAACCACACTCACGATAGCCACCGGCGTCAGTGAACAGCGAACGGCGAAGTCGTCCAACAGAGGCCGGATCGACGATGAACAACGATCCCTTCACGAGCTAGTACACACCCTAGCACCGCGGTAACGACTTCAATAGCCGGATCTACGCTCTGATACCATGTCAGTTTTATAGATTAGAGAGAGAGAGAGAAAGGATGAAAGAGGCGCAGCCCTCACTGTTTCTCATTTTCATATATCTCAAACCCTTACACATAGTACAGCATATATATATACAATACAAGAAAGGCCTATTTACATAATGGCCACAAATCCTATGTCTAATTACAATATGATCCCAACATAAATACCTATTTACATATAACTATTCTAACAGTAAGCAATGGTGAAAGTGCTGTTTGGATTGTCCAATTAAATGCCTGATTTTGTTAGATACACCTTATTATTTAAATTGGATGTGTTTAGGGTTATATTTTGCCCCCCTCCCTCTCTTTTTTCAGAGTATTGGGCTATTTTCAAGTCGTGGTACTTCTGCTGGTGAGGGTAGTGTTTGGGCATATATAATAAAAAAGTTCATTTTGGATTTTAGGGGTGAATTGGCTATATACTTATCTTTCAGCATTATTTGCATGAAGGAAGGGAATTTGACATTAAATAAAGAGAAGAAGGTGATTCTATTAAAATTTTATTTTTATACTCTTGTTATTATATAAAGTTGTTATTATAATAATAATTTTTTGCCCTTCCCCTCTTACCAGTGTCCATCCCGGGAAGGTTTCATAACTTATCCAAGCCTCCATCCTTATTATTATTATATTTAGCAGGATGCTCCTTGATCATTTTTAAAGGAAATGTACAAGCTGTCACACAAATTTGACGTTACTTGACTTTTCTAAATCTTAGATAGGTTTTTTTTTTTTTTTTTTTTTTTTTTTTCAATTTCTGTGACATTGTGAATGTGCTGCCCTTCCATCCATCTAGTGCACAATGGACAAATTGGTACATGGCTGGTTTGTTTGATAAACAGAAAGAATAATTTGGAAAAACTTTGTAAAGTTTTCTATTATACTCTCTCTCTCTCTCTCACACACACACACGTACACACTACCCTTTCTCTAATATAATTTTGTTGCATTGAATGTTTTAATTGAAGAATCTCATAAATTATAGAAACTTTAGTTTTCTTTATTAACATGTCCTTGCGTTCTCAGTGTGGTGTGATCATGTTCGTTATTTTGGGTGGAAAGGGTGGTTGGTTTCGCTTTAGGGGCTGATTTGTTTTAGTATCTTGAGAGCATTAGGGAATTTAGTTATATCTGAAGTTGGGTCAGGTTAATGGGTTGAGTTCTATTTGTTGCGTTGTGCTAGTTGTGTCAGCATTAAGCCCAAGCATTTAAGGCTCTAGATTTGCTCTCAATAACC